>NC_085087.1:3294232-3331732 GCF_963422355.1 Corticium candelabrum | reverse complement strand
CTTTCCAACCTTTCCACCCTCTATCGTGGAAAGGACGGATAGAAAATCGGGAAAATGATTCACGTGACCTAAAGTCCCGGAAGCGTACCGCGCAATTGCTGGTGAAATGACTACTGTATCTGAGAATTCAAGTCCTACGGAGCTCGTAGAGATTCTTACCGGTGGCTCAGATGTATTTGTTGCTATGGAACCACCTAAACTGAGAAAGAAGGCTATTCTTGGAGTGATTCGGCGACTCTTTCGCTTATACAACTCTACGGCGAGTTTTCCGAGAAATTCCGAAGTCCTTCGTACAAGAAGAAACAGATTTGGGAAAGGATTGCTTTGAGAATGCAAGAGATGAAATTTCAGGTAAACGGTGCCCAATGTGAGGGTCGATGGAAGTATCTCGCTAAAACGTATCGCGACATTGCAGATCATAATAACCAGACAGGTAGAAACACTGTCTTAACATAGCACTGATGTTTATCACTGTACGTGTACGAATTAAACGTATTCTAGGTCGAGACAGAAAAGATTGGAAGTGTGAGAAAGCCATGGATACTGTATATGAGTACAAACAGAGTGTGAGATCTGTTGTTACTATTAGCAGTACTGGAGAAGGAGACACAGTTTATTCCTCATTGGGTGATATCAGCAATGGTGATCAGATAGAGAAAAGTGACCTGACCTCGGCAAGTCCCAGTCCTAGTCCTGGGACATCTGCCAGTGTTCATGAGGATGATGCTGACAGTGATATTGGGCCACCATCCAAGAAAAGCAGACGACTAGCACCACCACTCAAGTATGCCACAACAAAGGAAAGTTTCATGAAGATGATGGACAGCTGTCAGAGGGCACGAGCAAGACAACATGAACAAAAGCTGGATTTGTTGGCTCGCCTGCATCAGGAGAAAATGGAAATGTTTGGAGGTCTTCTTGATGCAATTAAAGAATTAAGCAAGCAGTAGATTAAAGCCATTTGTGTTATCTGGTTAAAAAAATTAGTAAGTCATTATGGCAATGTGCATGTTGGTAACAGCAATACAAGCAAATCAACAGCAGTCATTTTCTATTCAACAGTGCATGTTTATGTAGCGTTTGATTCCATCACGTTTTCCAGTAGCATAAGCATCTTCCCCGGTAACTGCCTCAAAATTGTTGACTTCCAAGCTATTTCCATCATCGAGGAAGTCAGCTACATCATCCTCGTGACAAAGGCAGATATTGTGAAGAATGCAAGCTGCCATAATAATCACAGACATATCCTTTATCTGGTTTAAATCTAAATATTGCAATCGCCTCCATCTCCCTTTCAAAAGGGCATATGCTCGATCAATAACCATTCAAGTTGCAGAGTGAAAATAGTTATATTTCCTTTCTTCTGGTCTAAGATGTCCTGTATCTCGGTAGGGGGTGAGAAGCCATAATTTGAGTGGATAGGCAGCATCCCCTAATATGTGTGATTCCTCAGGAAAAACTTCAGGTGGGTGACTTAAAGCTCGATTAAACAAATCAGAATTTCTTAGTACTCGTGCATCATGTACACTTCATGGCCATCCACAGTAACAGTCTACAAAGCACATCTGGTGATTGCACACTGCCTGTAGAAGTAAAGATGGGAATTTTTTCCTGTTGATATAGCTATCTCGATCGTCGCTTGGAGGTTTAATGCTAACGGTGTTGCCAAAGAAAAACTGTAAATAGTAAAAGTTTGCAATAATAATGTAAAATAGTCAAGTGTAGTCAAATTCTAATAATATTCATATCATAAATATTTCTTGGTTCATGTATATATAGACATTGCCTCCAGATTAGCAATTTATGTCAATAGTTAGTAAGTAGATTGGTGCTGTCACAAAAATATTTACTCTAACATCTCACTATTTCACACTGCAAATATCGCTTCAACACCAACTGTTTACTCACATCTTTTAGACGATCAAAATTTGTAACAGAGCGTCGTTGGTTTCGATCGAGATTTGAAAGATTATGACTCAATGCAACTTCATCGACCGTATTAGGGCTTTGTCTTTTGACTGTCGAACGCAGGTTATGTCCACTGAGGCAAGCTTTTAAAACAGTCTTCCTGCTGTCGATGATAAGCGTTGCAAGACTAAAGTAGTTCTTAAGACGTAGAGTATGCCGGAATGTCGAGACGACTGAACGAATAGCAGACAAATGCGGCCCACCCACTATTGCCTTACATGGAAGTATCACATTTGGTTACTTTAGAAGCAATGGAAGCTTAATTAATTATTAAAACAGTTTATGTTAATTAACAGCCCTGTTTTGCACACAATAAATCTGAATAATAATTGTAGATAATGCAACGAATCATTACGCGGACAAATGATTATATCATTCTATAGTCTTTGACAGTACAGAAGAGTATTTTATTACTCACTCCGCGTGCCGCTGGAGAAGTACAAGTGCGCTGCGGCATCCCGGTCTCCTCTAGAAATAGCCTCTCTGGATACATCATCCCGACGGACCCGTTCTCCTCTAGAACTAGCCTCTGCCGATTCATTGTCAGATCTTTTTCTATAAATGTGCTCTCCCACTTCATCATACTCTTCTTTCGTAACCATAACTTGACTAATGCATTCCTCCTTCATCGCGAATTCATTCGCTCCAAGCCAAACGCTGTGTTCACGATTCTTAATCTTAATGACGTTGACAGGTTTTGCAAACTTTTTAAGATCGTCAAACGTCATTGCAAGCGCGTCTGCAAACGATGTCAACAGAGTGCAGCCACCGCACAAAAGCACAGATTCGAGGAGCTGTTGTTGTACCGAGTCGATTTGTGTCTCGATGGCTTTGAAGACGGCATCTTGAATTCCTATTGCGTCATGAAAACTGTAGAAGTACCCAGGCTGAAACAAACCATCTACAGCAGTGAAAGTCGGGTGATAAATGAAGCAGCCCTAAAATTTACAAATTAAATTCTATTTCATAACAATTATTAGTCAATATATATATATATACATAGATATATGGATTTATTTGGTAAGACAGGAGATGCGCGCCCGCTTCGGACAGAAAGTTATTAGTAAAGATGTCTGTGAGCATGCGCAAAAATATGAATGACGCTTTGATATTTTTCGATTTGAAGTCACACTCTTATGATCAGTAGAGTAAACATGCATGGTTGCCTTTTATGGTGATGAGGCATATTTTCGTTTAATTTTTGTGACCTCAAACAGAATAAAAATTAATTTTACATAATAGTCATCAATTTGAAAAAACATCTGTTTTGCTGAGAAATATCATGCACTCAAAAATCACATTCTGTCAATTTCCTCTGATACCAACGGAAGAGCATTGCTAGAGAGACTAATCATGTCTGAAATCATTTGTCTAGAATGTTTAGCACAAAGCGTGCACTATAAAATTTGACTAGATTAATATAAAAACTAGAAAAATTATAAGAAATATCAAAAGTTGTGACTCCAAGCTGAGGCCACAATCTAGGCAAATTCTACCGGCAACACCGGTAAAGCGTTCTCCCACACTAACCTTGCTTCATGCAGTCACTTATTAACATATTGTATACTTTCTACATGACTTACATTTTTGGGTACTAGTTCACAAGAAAGTTTTAGTGGTTGGAGTTGCTCTTTTGTTTTCAGACTTTTTTTCCAAATGGTTGAATATCCATGTTCCTCTTTAACGGAAGTGAGTCGAAAGAACATGCATGCTTTGCAAAATTAGTAACCTTTGTATACATTTTACAAATCATTGAATTTCGTGTTTGTCACAATTTGTTATAAGTAGAGAGCGATTGTCAACAACAGATACGTATTGAGCATGCATGGTTGACTGCATGTGTACTCGAATCACCATGCATTCATTAGGCAAAGACATCGATGCAGATTAAACGCGACGAACTGTCGTCCGTCCGTCCATTCGGCAACATTTCGCGAAGTCGAGCATCTAACGCCTCCTTGGCCTCGGGCGAGAATGTTACCGT
Source organism: Corticium candelabrum (assembly GCF_963422355.1). Classification (NCBI taxonomy): domain Eukaryota; kingdom Metazoa; phylum Porifera; class Homoscleromorpha; order Homosclerophorida; family Plakinidae; genus Corticium; species Corticium candelabrum. Next base: position 3,327,780 of record NC_085087.1, on the reverse strand, counting down.
AACACTTCTAGCTACAACCAAATGGCGTGACAAAGGATTTATAGCGTCGTTACGGGCATGCGTAATGCATTGGTTTAGTTCATTTTTCGTTCCGACGTCGGGCTAATTGACATTGAGTTGTCATTTGAAGTTCGTGCACATTAGAGGAATATGCCGATCATGGTAAAACATGTATACGATTGCATGCAATGATTTATGCTGATAATCGATCAAACATCCGCATGCAAGTCATTTCTAGGTTTCATACAACAATGTAGAAAGTCACGTGCACTTTTTGACGTGGAATAGGACGTGTCCGACAGTATCTAGTGAAGATTTGTTAGCTAGCGTTGTTCTACAGTGCTTTGCTTTAGAGTTCCAGGGTGTGGTGTACTGTGTGCCAGTTTGTTCTTTTGTTTCGAATGACAATTGTTATGTACATGAAAGTACAGTAACTGTTGTAAATACACTCCAGAGTTGCTGACTACCGTGTGGTACACGTGTAGTCTCGTCGCCACGGGCACGACGCATGCACTCCACACGGTTGCTTACTTTCTCTACGATTTGATCAGAACGTACAATCATCTGCCTATATACATAAAAACTGCGATCTTTGGTAAAAATGTTTTGGTTAGTGTTACAAACAAGCGAAAGATATTTCTATGTCACTTTTAAAGAAGAAAGAATTGTCATTCCCTTCGAACTGCGACACATGATATTAGAAAAGATACACTATGTCCATTTAGGAATCAATGGTTGCATAAGGAGAGCAAAGGAATGTTTGTTTTGGCCAGGCGTGATAACAGCAATAATTGACTATGTAGAGCAATGTGAGACAAGCAGACTGTTTGATCATAAACAGCATAATGAAACTCTCATGTCCTATGAAGTTCCATCACGAGCTTGGTCAAAAGTCGGCAACGATTTGTTTGAAATGAAGGATCATCATTATTTAGTCTTATTGGACTACTACAGTTTCTTTATTGAAGTTGAAATACTTACAGCAAAAATCACAATAGCAGTCATTAGGGCCATAAAAAAGCAATTTGCCCAATATGGAGATACCAGACACTCTGATCACAGATCATGGACCGCAATACACCTCAAATAAATTTTAGGATGTTGCCAAAGCTTGGGAATTTCAACACAACATGTCTAGTCCTGGACATCATCAAAGTAAGGGGAAAGCGGAAAATGCTGTTAAAATAGTGAAAATATCATGAGAAAAGCAAAGAAGTGTGGCAGAGACTTCTGGGCAGCACTACTTGAATATCATAATACCACCAAAGAAGGAATGGAGTCGAGTCCAGCTCAAAGAATGATGAGCAGACGAACAAAGGGATTCTTGCCAACAACAGAAAATCTTCTCAAGAGACACATTCAGGATGACATGGCCAATATACTAAGGAACAAAAGGAAACATAAAATCTATGACTAAGACAGCCAAGAATTTGAGAGAGTTGCAAGCAGAAGCTAGGGTGATGATTGAACCCTTTGGTCATGGCAAAGAGTGGCAAAAGGCAACAGTGACAAAACAAATAGGACCAAGATCATATGAAGTAAAGACAACAAAAGATACCAAATTGATTAGAAACAGAAAACATTCGAGACAAATGAAACAGAACACAGTTAAAAATCAGCAGGAGCTGAGCCAAGTGACTGGTAAAGGCATGACCGGAGTAGGCTTGTCATTGACAAGAACACCAAGTCAAGAAAAAACACATGTACAACAGCAGCATGCCAGTCCTAAACAGACTCAGTAAAGTAGTGGTAGAATAGCTAAAATGCCAGCATATTTAGCAGATTACATGCTGTGCTAGCGTAGAGTAAGAGAACTCCTGTTTTTGGTAAAGAAGGAAAGGTGTAAGGGTATATAGTATAGATATGTACCAGAGTTGGAATGTATACACAATAGATATAGAATACCACTATACAGTAACAAATCTTCGTTTTCAGCGATTTGTTATGGAAGCTCGAGAGACGTCTATGTAGACTGTGGTGAATTGATGGCTTCTGTGTCATCTTTCACGACGAGGTCTTATCTTAGAGACAATGTGCTCAATTTTGGTGTTCGGGATGTTACACTAAAGCTTTTGTCAAGCCTGCAGAAAAACGGATTCGACCAGTTAGACTTACGAACTTGATCATCTCATGGAAATCAGAGAAATCAAACACGAATATACGCACGACGGATAACACTCACAATAGACGAAAAATGCATCTTGAAGACAAAAGTGAGGCAATCTCAGTGCCTTGCCGACTCGTACGCGTACAGCAACAACAGGTAAGTTACGTGTTGGACTTAAGTTTGCAAAATAGTCTGTTTTTCAATTGACTAGATCAATGCAAGTTTGCACTACTAGAATAAAATTGCTTTTTAGCAGGAGTTGCGTGCTCAATGATCCGTGCACGGATTCGTGATCTATTTCTATATTACTATTACCTTGATTGTTGAATGCACAGAAATGTGACAAGGTATATCTCTCATCTAATATTGAACAACCACCATTCCTCAATATCGTACGCAAACAAACTTTGTAAACTTTAAGTAGCAAGAAGTATATTCAAATGCGTAAGATTTAAATATAAACATTAATTCAATTAAAGAACGTCTACCAGTTAAAAAAGTTATTGCTCTCTAGTTAAATAAATAATTTTGCTTGGCAAATAGATAATTTTGTTCTTGACTATTATAAGTTCTTGTCATGCGCAATGAGCAATTTTCTTGCTCAGAGGATTTGTTTTATCCTGATCTCTTTTGTAAACGTCCAAAAGGAATCTATCAAGCGGTGTGCCGAGCCATCGTTTCACAACCCGTAGAAAAACAAGCTGCACTTTACAAATCTATAATTTTGTGCGGCGGTACCCCATTGCTGAAGTCGTTTTCGGCCAGATTGTCTACCGAACGTAACAATTTTATGAAGGTTAGAACGACTGTCTAGGTCATTGCACATATGGGTGGAGCAAACGAAATGGTGAGCAATGAGGGACACAATATTTAACTACAATATAGTTAGAATATACCGCTATTCTAAGAAGACACAGTGATATTGTCTTGAACTCTAAGCCTAAGCGTTATTTATCTGTTATCAAAAATTAAATTAGTGTAGTCACTGTCTGCTTAAAATGGTTGGTTGCAATAGGTGATTATTGTGAGTCATTATACGCAAATCAAAAAGGTTGTCAAATACTTGTCACTCTCTCGGTGTTCCTACTCTAATTGGAAAATTGTTGAGAAGTGGATAATTTGTGAATTAATTAGTTAATTAAATTACTCGAACGTTAAAGAATGCTCGTCGATTTGAAGCTCAAACTAGCAGTTTTGAAAATTGCTATTTTGCAGACGTATCTATTGATGATGAAACAAAATTATAAAGAAGAATTAATTAATAAATAAATTTTTTTTATGAAACGGTCTAAATTAACTATACAACTGCTCTAACAATTAGGCACACAGACCACATACTTGAAACAAAGCCGCATGCAGACAGGCAAAAAGACAGAACGAACTACAAACATTAGACATAGACAAACAGACTAACAAATTGATGGATGAAAAACTGATGGACTCGAATCACTACGTCTACTCAAAGCTCTTTTCTCATCCCAGCTGGTCTCTTGCCTCCAAGTGCATAAACAGTCTGCGGTACCGAGGCCAACTAGGTTTGTTCTTTTATCTAAGAAGGTCAACTGTATGTAGTCAAGGCTTAATCTATTTGGTGCTGCTAAAACCAACCGTTAATCTCTCTAATTTGCATTCAATTTAAAACAAATTTGCATATTGATTGACAAGGACGAACTATAATTCCAAATATGGTCAAGTGGGCCGTCTATATATATCGAGTCATCCGTCGAGTCATTTCCCATACCGGCATTTGTCTTCAGTTTCGTGTTGCGTACGTTATGGCAAGTCGACATCTTCCGACAATAATTATCGACAACGGAACAGGCGTTTTGAAAGCTGGACTGAGCGGAGAAGAACAGCATCCTACCGTGGTCATGCACCGTAGCGCTACCAAGTGCGAAGGGAGCATCATGCTCTTGCACCTGTAGATCTCATGGACCGACCTCGATCGCACCTTGATTTTGAATTGTTGACGGAAGTGAGTCGAAAGAACATGCATGCTTTGCAAAATCAGTAACCTTTGTATACATTTTACAAATCATTGAATTTCGTGTTTGTCACAATTTGTTATAAGTAGAGAGCGATTGTCAACAACAGATACGTATTGAGCATGCATGGTTGACTGCATGTGTACTCGAATCACCATGCATTTATCAGGCAAAGACGTCGATCCAGATTGGACGCGACGAACTGTCGTCCGTCCGTCCATTCGGCAACATTTCGCGAAGTCGAGCATCTAACGCCTCCTTGGCCTCGGGCGAGAATGTTACCGTAACACTTCTAGCTACAACCAAATGGCGTGACAAAAGATTTATAGCGTCGTTACGGGCATGCGTAATGCATTAGTTTATTTCATTTTTCGTTCCAACGTCGCGCTAATTGACATTAAGGAATATGCAGATCATGCTAAAACATGTATACGATTGCATGCAATGATTTATGCTGATAATCGATCAAACATCCGCATGCAAGTCATTTCTAGGTTTCATACAACAATGTAGAAAGTCACGTGCACTTTTTGACGTGAAATAGGGCGTGTCCGACAGTATCTAGTGAAGATTTGTTAGCTAGCGTTGTTCTACAGTGCTTTTCTTTATAGTTCCAGGGTGTGGTGTACTGTGTGCCAGTTTGTTCTTTTGTTTCGAATGGCAATTGTTATGCACATGTAACTACAGTAACTGTTGTAAGTACACTCTAGAGTTGCTGACTACCGTGTGGTACTCGTGTAGTCTCGTCGCCACGGGCACGACGCATGCACTCCACACGATTGCTTACTTTCTCTACGATTTGATCAGAACGTAAAATCATCTGCCTATATACATAAAAACTGCGACCTTACGTGAAAATGCTTTGATTAGTGTAACAAAAAAGCGAAAGATATTTCTAAATGCTTGTCATCAACGTTTAGGAAATGGTATCGTCAAGCAGTACGTTGAGCGAAAACTCTTTTTCTTTACCTGTGAAAAGCGATGTCTTATCAAATAAATAATGAATATTTTTTTCTGCAAAGTAATAATTATAATAATTTGTAAAGCAGAAAATATTTAAATTGATTTTAGAATTGACCGTTTTCAAATATTCTTGCGAAAATGCTAACTAGAAGCTTGTAACTCACAACACATTCTTAAACGGGGTTCACAATATGCGACGGAGAGCAGTCGGTTCCAGATCCGTTCCGTCGCGTCGCGTCTGCTAAATTAAAGGACAACGGATTATTGTGCCTTCACGCCATAAGGGTATACGTGGCGTGACTGTGCGGACTTTGACGGACAGGAGATAGAATTTTGTTCTATCCCAGTGTCAATACCGCATGTCGTCTCCGGTCGAGCTAATATGAAATTGAGTAGATGACCAATCAGCGCAAAGGGCTAATATTCCAATTAGCTCATGTGAATATCTCGTATAATCGCTGAAGACAATGACGAACATTTCCATACACTTCCTTTTCTTCTGCTTCTTTGGAGCGCCCCAGCATACACAAAACGACAACAGAATTTTCTTTTTCGCTAAGGAATTGAGTTGAAATACTTGAGTACGCGGAGTAAACTATGCTACAAATTGCGTCAACGTTTGACACTTTTGTAACGAACCACACTGCAAACGTTACGAAAACGGAACGGATTGCCGTACGTTACATATTGTAAACCCGGTCTAAGTTACAGTTGACTGAGATGGTTAGTTGGCGTTTATGTACATGTGGCACATTACTAATTGCGTTGTTGTGTGAGAGTATTTGTGTTTTGGTGTATACATGCACTGCAGTCTGAATACAATTTTACTGAGCAATATCAAAATTATTAGAATTATTGAATAAATTGTAATGTTTCTATTTTTATTGTTTAGATATGGAAAGACATGACAAGAAAATTGAAAATTGATTTATCCGAACACAACTTCGTCCTCACTGAAAGTGAAATGTACATCAAATCCGACATTTCAACAATGCAAGAAATTATGTTTGAAGAATTCAGAATGCCAGGACTCTACATTGGCAACGAATCCGCATTCTCACTCATTTGGCATGGCAAGCCGACCGGCGTTATTGTAGATTGCGGTGATTACATTACGTCTGTTGTACCCTTTCACAACAAACATCGTCTTTCGAATAACTCTCTACTTAGCTACGGCGGTCGGAATGTTACTCTGAAATTTTTCACAAGTCTATCTAGAGAGGGATACGACGAGCTAGACTTTAGCAATCCTCATCATTTTGAAGTATTGAGAAAGATTAACAATTCAAAATCAAGGTGCGATCGAGGTCGGTCCATGAGATCTACAGGTGCAAGAGCATAGCGCTCCCTTCGCACTTGATAGCGCTACGGTGCATGACCACGGTAGGATGCTGTTCTTCTCCGCTCAGTCCAGCTTTCAAAACTCCTGTTCTGTTGTCGATAATTATTGTCGGAAGACGTCGACTTGCCATAACGTACGCAACACGAAACTGAAGACAAATGCCGGTATGGGAAATGACTCGACGGATGACTCGATGTATATAGACGGCCCACTTGACCATATTTGGAATTATAGTTTGTCCTTGTCAATCAATATGCAAATTTGTTTTATATCGAATGCAAATTAGAGAGATTAACGGTTGGTTTTAGCAGCACCAAATAGATTAAGCCTTGACTAGATACAGTTTACCCCAGACTGTTTTATGAACGTGGTAGCACTAGCTGGTATTAGAAACGAGCTTTGAGTAGACGTAGTGATTCGAGTCTATCAGTTTTCTATTCATCAATTTGTTAATTTGTTTGTCTATGTCTAATGTTTGTAGCTCGTTTTGTTTTTTGCCTGTCTGCATGCGTCTTTGTTTCAAGTATGTGGTCTGTGTGCCAATTTGTTAGTGCAGTTGTATAATTAATTTAGACAGTTTTTATAAAAAATATTAATTAATTCTTTGTTAATAATTTTATTTTATTATCAATTGATACGTCTGCAAAATAACAATTTTTAGAACTGCTACTTTAAGCTTCAAATCGACGAGCATTCTTTAACGGTTGATTAATTTAATTAATTAATTAATGCCCATATTATCCACTTCTCAACAATTTTCCAATTAGAGGAGAAACACCGAGAGAGTGACAAGCATTCGACTACTTTTTGATTTGCGTATAATGACTCACAATAATCACCTATTGCAACCAATAATTGCAACCAACCATTGCAATCAACCATTGCTGACAGTGACTACACTGATTCAATTTTCGATAACAGATAAATAACGCTTAGGCTTAGAGTTCAAGACGATATCACTGTGTCTTCTTAGAATAGTGGTATATTCTAACTATATTGTAGTTAAGTAGTGGGTCCCTCATTTGTCACCATTTTGTTTGCTCCAACCATATGTGCAATAACCTTGCCAGGCGTTATAACACAGGCCCGTAGGAAGCAAATAAAAAGTGGTACGGCCTAACGCACGCTAAAGGGCGTGGCTTTTAATTTAGTGCGCGTTAAAGCAAGAGACCAATGCTCCAATTAATGTCTGTCAGTCTGGTTTCAAATTGAATGCCTCCTTATATGTGTTTGTTTTTCCTCTTCTCTCTCTTTCGCTCGCGCAGAGAAGGGTCTGGCTAGGCGAGGCTACAAAAAGTGGTGCGGCCATGGCCGCACCAGCCGCACCGGCTCCTACGGCCCTGTAACATTCATAAAATTGTTGCGTTCGGTAGACAATCTTGCCGGAAACGACTTCAGCAATGGGGTACCGCCGCACAAAATTATGGATTTGTAGAGTGCAGCTTGTTTTTATGGGGTTGTGAAACGATGGCTCGGCACACCGCGTAATGGTTTCCTTTTGGACTTTCAAAAAAGTGATCAGGATAAAAAAAAACCTCTGAGCAGGAAAAAATGCTCATTGCGCATGAGAAGGAACTATAATAGTCAATAAAAAATTATCTATTTGCCAAACAAAATTATTTATTTGACAAGAGGGCAATAACTTTTTAACTGGTGGACGTTCTTTAATTGAATTAATGTTTATATTTTTAAATCTTGCGCACATAAAGTGTTAAAAGTTTGTTTGCGTACGATAATGAGGGATATACTGGGCACATTTCTATGCATTCAACAATCAATCTAATAGTAATATAGAAATAGATCATGAATTCGTGCACGAATCATTGAGCACGAGACTACTGAAAACAAGCAATTTTATTCTAGTAGGTAAACTTGCATTGATCTAGTCAATTGAAAAACAAGTTATTTTGCAAACTTCAGTCCAACATGTATCTTACCTGTTGTTGCTGTACTCGTACGAGTCGGCAAGGCACTCAGGTTGGCTCACTTTTGTCTGCAAGATGCATTTTTCTTTCATTGCGAGTGTTATCCGTCGTCCGCATATTCGTGTTTGATTACTCTGATTTTCATGAGATGATCAAGTTCGTAAGTCTAACTGGTCGAATCCATTTTCCTGCAGGCTTGACAAAAGCTTTAGTGTAACATCCCGACCACAGAAATTGAGCACATTGTCATTAAGAAAAACCTCGTCGTGAAAGAGGACACGAAAGTCATCAATTCACCACAGTCTGCATAGACGTCTCTCGAACTTCCATAACAAATCACTGAAAAAGAAGATTCGTTCCTGTATAGTGGTATTCTATATCTATTGTGTATACATTCCAACTCTGGTACATATCTATACTATATACCCTTACACCCTTCCTTCTTTATCATAAAAGAGGAGTTCTCTTACTCTACGCTAGCACAGCATATAATCTACAAAATATGCTGGCATTTTAGTTATTCTACCACTACTTCTCTGAGTCTGTTTAGGACAGGCTTGCTGCTGTTGTCTTCTTTCTTGACTTGGTGTTCTTGTCACTGGCAAGTCTACTCTGGTCATGCTTTTAACAATCACTTGGCTCAGCTTCTGCTGATTTTTGACTGTGTTCTGTTTCATTTGTCTCGAATTTTTTCGGTTTCTGATCAATTTGGTACCTTTTGTTGTCTCTACTTTATAAGATCTTGGTCCTATTTGTTTTCTCATTGTTGCCTTTTGCTACAGTTTGCCATGACCAAAGGGTTCCATCATCACTCTAGCTTTTGGTTGCAACTCTCTCAAATTCTTGGCTGTCTTAGTCATAGATTTTTTGTTTCATTTTGTTCCTTTGTATATTGGCCATGTCATCCTGAATGTGTCTCTTGAAAAGATTTTCTGTTGTTGGCAAGAATCCCTTTGTTCGTTTGCTCATCATTCTTTGAGCTGGACTCGATTCCATTCCTTCTTTGGTAGTATCATGATATTCAAGTAGTGTTGCCCAGGAGTCTCTGCCACGCTTCTTTGCTTTTGTCATGATAGTTTCACTATTCTAACAGCATTTTCCGCTTTCTCGTTACTTTGATGATATCCAGGACTTGACACGTTGTGTTGAAATTCCAATGCTCTGGCAACATCCTAAACTTCATTTGAGGTGTATTATGGTCCACGATCTGCGATTAGAGTGTCTGGTATCTTCATATTGGGCAAATTGCTTTTTCATGGTTCTGATGACTGCTGTTGTGATTTTTCCTGTAAGTATTTCAACTTCAATGAAGAAACTGTAGTTGTCCAATAAGACTAAATAATGCTGATCCTTCATTTCAAACAAATCGCTGCCGACTTTTGACCAAGCTCGTGATGGAACTTCATAGGACATGAGAGTTTCTTTATGCTGTTTATGATCAAACAGTCTGCTTGTCTCACATCGCTCTACATAGTCACTTATTGCTCTTATCATGCCTGGCCAAAACAAACATTCCTTTGCTCTCCTTATGCAACCATTGATTCCTAAATGGACATAGTGTATCTTTTCTAATATCATGTGTCGCAGTTTGAAAGGAATGACAATTCTTTCTCCTTTACGTAAAATCGATACTGTAATGTCTTGTTTCAATATTGTTTATCGAATTAGGATCTATTGGAGTCTGTCCTATAATTTCTGCAATCTTGTTATGTACCATATCTGCATTTTCTTTCTGAAGGCAGACTGCCAATCGACGATGCCAATAGTTTGCAAAGTCACCGTAAGACATGTCCATTGCTGCTGGCGCGAGACTGGCAGCCTCCTTCAAAGTGTTCACACTCTCAGCACCCCAACAGCCAAACACTACCAAAGCAAAAGTCGGAACAAGTCCCCTTGGTCTATTGCTGCATTCAAATACTTGGTACTCTTTGAGCGCTCTTCTGAAGATGCAACATACCCTGATATTGTTTTGCTCGATCCAATGTTATGCAGTGCTCAGGGATGAGTAACTGTCATGTCTAACAGGAAAATGGCGAACAGTAACTGTATTACAAGTGTTTGGCCTTGATGGCTGCTGTCCTCCGATGATGGTATTGACCTTGCTGGACAGGATCCTTGCATTATCTTTTTCTAAACAAACCGACAGACGGCGTCGCCATACGTTTAATAACTCTTCTGGTGAGTATCCTGCTAACGGTGCTGCTAATCTTGACACTTGCTTCAGTGTCTCTCTCTTTCTAACTCTCTCAAACGACCAAATACTTACAATGAGAATGGGCGAAATAGATAGCCTAGATCAGTAGACATTTGCAAATATTTGTTGTTCTTGATACGGTTTACTGCAAACCCTGCTGTTGTACAACTTTGACCAATACAATTCTGAGCCCAAGGATGAGCGATGGTGATGTCCAGCAATAGCTTCTTGCCATTGTCAAATTTGTACACAGCAATGTCTAGACGTTGTTTGCTTCCAAATTGTTTGGTTACTTCTTTCCTGCATTGCAAACCAACTGAGAATAACATTTGATGTAAACTGTTATAAGACTCGATCGTGTCGATGAATAGCACCTCTTCCAAACTTCCAAATATATAACCGAAGTAGAATCTCTTCTTTCTCTTCAGAAGAGGCAGAAGAGAATAAAGAAACGCGCTCCTACAGAAGCGTTACGATAGAAGGCGTAGACAACAACCATGTACCACAACATTGACGACGAAGAAGCATTCTCTTTCAAAAACTTTTCGTTTCTTTTGTAGTAGCCTACGGAAACAACCATGGTGATCGCACTTGCGCCTCCGCTTTTTGCAGCCGCCGCCGCCGCTGTCGGCAGCAAACGTCGTCGTCGCCAACGAACGAGCCATCTTACGCGGAAAGGCGGTGAGGGCAGTGCTGCTGCAAAACATTATCGTTGTTATCGTAGTAAGAATGACATTGTTGGGATGAAGAAAGCGCCTTCTTCGTCATTGTTGTGGTGGTTGATTAATTAACTAATTGATTGTCTCCTAGTCATTCTGGTGGTAAACGCCTCTATTGTTGTTGTGGTCGGCGTCATTAGTGGCTTTAGCGTCTTCGCTGGTGTGAAAACCGTGTTCGTCCTAGTAACGTCGTTGTCGTATCAGTTGCCGTCTATTTCTTGTTTATCTGCAGGCCTCCCTAAAGTTAGCGCCCAAACAGCTAGTGCCGTGATTGCATCTAACTAGAATCGACCCTCAGTAAGCTGCTTTTGAGAAGAGCGAAAAAAAGACAATTTGAACAATTTGCAAAGACTAACGATGACGATTTGATTAAACTAATTTGCATTAAAAATTTATAATTCCAAATATGGTCGAAATGGATGGTCCATACACAATAATCACCCGAGGCATTTCATACGGGCATTTTCATTATTTTGTGTTGTGTAATGGAAGTTCATCGTATTCCATCAATTATTATCGACAACGAACATGGCTTTATGAAAGCTGGGTTCAGTGGAGAGAAACAGCTTCCTACCGTGACGATCCCATGTCGTGATGACGTCCTGCTAGGCGATTTTGTTGTGGAGAAAGTTCAGGAAGAAAGACTGCCTACCGTAAACCTTGATTCTCTGAAAGAGGTAAGTCGAAGCAACATACTGCAAAACAAAAACTCTGCCGTTTGTGTTTTAAACATTTTGTCATAATTGTATTTCATTTATGCACATGAGTACTCTAGTACATCTAAACTGATGGACGTTGCTTCTAAAATTTCTTGCAAGTAGCGAGCGCTTGCAAGTACATTTAACTGAAAGCCAATCTAATGTTCTCTTGAGCTCATTACGATCTCACCTTTGTCTCTATTGTGCGGCTACTCTGGGGTGAGAAATTCGTTACTAAAGTTACTACTATCTCATGACGACAGGTAATATACTTGACAACTGTGTTAATGATAAGAAGAAACGTATACAAGCAGCTGGTTGGGAAGTGTACGTATATAAACCTGATATTTTAAAGTAGAAAGTGTTCGTCAGGTTTTAAATCTTTAGCATATAGAATGGAAATGCTAGCTGCCATCTAAGAACGTCATTTTAGAGAAACCAAAGCAGAAATCTAGATCATAGCGAGAAAGAGTAGGTCTCAGCATTAGCGTGCTTTCCTCTTTTCCAATTATTTTAATACCACAATCTAAACACCTGCGCACTAATAGAAATTTGTTAATTAATTTTAGTTTCAAGATCTCGTCAATTCTGTTATTGCAATTGTACTGTTGCTCCCTTATAAAGTAATTATTCTTAGAGCCTAGCCTTTTGTTTTTAGTTCTACTTGTTATGTATTTGTGTAATCTGTTTTTTGTCTCTTTGTCTGTTTGCTTGTCTGTCTGTCTGTCTGACTGTTTGCTTTTCTGTCTGTCAATACATATATTTTTAGACAATATGATTATTACAGTCAAAAGTACGTCAACAATCAGCAAGTTCTAAGACAAATTGGACCCAAGAGGCCCCTAACAATGATTAAAAGTCAAACAGCTGACAACATGCTAACAAAGTTACAAATGGCACCAACTGAGTCACCACTATACTGGGCTCTGTCCATCTTCTACAGTAACACTCTTGCATTTCATTGCTGCATTACAATTGAGTAGTTCAGCAACTTTTGAACTCGTCTTGTCTGCACTCAGTTGTCTGTCTGTCGGCCTGTCAGTATGTTTGTCTCTCTGTTTGTCTGTCGGCCTGTCTGTCTGTCAATGCATCTTTTATATATCAAAGTTTGTACATCAATGCTAATACATGTGATAAAATGTAAAAGATTTATGTGCACTGTTCGTCTGTCTGTTTGTTTGTTAGATGTATTTTGCTGTCTGTAAATACGTATATTTCCGTAAATCTACTATATCAACATAGCAGTAGTGATCATGGATTTAGTTTATGGGCTACCAGAGTAATGACCGAGCAACTAAGAATTTGAAGTATGGTTGCCAGGGGAATCATTAGAGATGAGACGATTTGTTGAGCATTGAGTCCATACTACCCCATACTGAGCATTCTTGAAAGTAGTGCTAGAACAAACTTGGTAAAGTTTTAAGTATGCAAAGGAAAGGAGCAAACAAAGTTCAAATGCTTCAGATGTTTAAAATACAACATTAATGCAATTTTAAAGACACGCCTAATTTAAACAAATTATTGCACGATTTTGTCAAATAACCAATTTTGTTCTTAACTATTATAGGTTCTTCTCATGCGCAATGAGCATTTTACCTGCTCAGAGGGTTTGTTTCATCCTCATCACTTTGGTAAACGTCAAAGCGGAATCCACCACGCGGTGTGCCGTGCCATCGTGTCACAACCCATAGATAAACAAGCCGCACTTTACGAATCCATACTTTTGTGCGGCGGCACCACATTGCTGAAGTCGTTTCCGGAAAGATTGTCGACCGAAATTGCCAATTTTATGAAGGTCAGAACGCCTGTCAAAGTCATTGCTCATGAGGGTCGTGAACACAGCGTATGGTTGGGAGCGAATAAGTGGATGACCGAAAAGGGATTCACTAACCCCGATATATTTAGTAAATCCCAGTATCTCGAAACCGGCGAAGGCATTTTAAGAAGAACAAGTAGAAGAAAGAATGATGCAGCTTCTTTGCACTTTTAAGACAAAGCGTTATAATAGTATTGTCTATTATCATAAACTGGAACGGTGTGGTTACTGTCAGTACAATGGTTGTGTTCAATAGTTAATTATTCAGAGTCATTCCATATAAGCAAAGCTATAGATTGTCAAATACTTACCACTCTCACAGTGCTTCTACTCTAATTTAGAAGTTGTCAAAAAGTGGATAATATGGGCAATAAATATTAGTACTCTAGTATTTCCTAGCTAGCGTTTTGAGTAAGCACTTTTGGTGTACTAGCTATAAAGACATTCTGATATTTGTCAGCAATAGAGTAATACAGCGTGCCTGCCTTATTGCATAAATTGAACATGATGACCTACCACCTGAATAATATTGCAGGCTTGTTTCAAGAATTCTATATAATTGTTTTGCTAGAATTTTAAGGGTCCTTAGTGTATTTTAATAAAAATGTATATTATTTAACATAAACTGTTTTAATAATTAATAAAGTCTTGATTGCTCCTAAATTTATAATAAATAAATAATGGTCAACTGTAAGTATATAAACATGCAAATTTGTAACAGTTCAAATATTTCTGATGCTCTTAATTTATTGCTGCCATCGGTTGGCTTGACGTTGGAAATCCGAGGTATGACAACATAAAATACGGTCCCTCATTCTCACCACATTCAATATCTTGGACAACATCATCGGTTACGACGTGTGAAAATCATATTGAGTTGCCTAGTTACTTTTGGCAAAGAATAGTCAATGTTTCTGTAACATTTGTAACAATAATATTTAGTTCTCGATTCCCTTGGAAACACTTTAAAATACGTTCCTGTAATAATTCGTATGCATTCCGCGTGCTGCTACAATAAAATTATACAGAAGGTAATCAACATGGCATCTATCATGATCGCCCGTGTTTGATTCGCTAATTGAATAACTTAATTTAATATATGCAGAAAACCAAATGTGATACTTCCATATAAGGCTATAGGGGAGGGCCGTATTTGCATTCGTTCATTCATTTCGACAGTCGGGCAATTTTTACGTTTCTCTTTTCGTTATGGACTACTCTAGTCTTCCAACGGTTATCATTGACAGCGGGACGGGCGTTTTGAAAGCTGGCCTCAGTGGACATAACCTGCGTCCGACAGTCAAAATGCAATGTCCTAATACGATTGATAAAATTACGTTGAGTCATAATCTTCCAAATGTCGATCGAAAGCAACGACGCTCTGTTACAAATTTTGATCGTCTGAAAGATGTGAGTAAATAGTTGGTGCTAGGACGGCATTTGCAGTGTGAAATAGTGAGATGTCAGTAAATATTTTGTGACAACACGAGACTATGTTTTCTAACTATTGATATTAATTGTAAGCTGCAGTCAATGTCTATATATATGTGCCAAGAAATACTTATGATATCAACATTATTATAATGTGACTACACTTGACTGTTTTTATTAATATTGAAAACTTTCACTACTCACAGATTTTCCTTGGCAACACCGTTAGCATTAACTGCTACAAAAATAGACTGTTGTCAATGTTGAATGTGTGCGTGCTTGCGTGTGCGATTCTGTGTGTGTGTGTGTGTGTGTGTGTGTGTGTGTGTGTGTGTGTGTGTGTGTGTGTGTGTGTGTGTGTGTGTGTGTGTGTTGTGTGCGTGGTATAGTGGGTATGGTAAAATCAAGGCATGTGCATGTCTGTGAATTGTGTCTCATAAGCATAATTGTTTGCTTTGACAGCGTTTACAACAAACTCATGCATTAATTTAACAATATATTAAATATTAATAATCTATCAATTAATAAGGGCAATGTGTTTACCATTTAGTATTGGTCGGATGCAATGTTTAAATTGTCCGTTATCCCGGACGAACACTCCATCATACTAACAGAAAGTGAACTCAACATCGACAAAGACGGCAAAACGATGGCACAAATCATATTCGAGGAATTCAGAATGCCCGGACTGTACATCGGCAATGAATCGGATCTCACGTTGCGATGGAGTCGCCATTCAACGGGCGTCATAGTCGACTGTGTTTCCATCATCACCACTATCGTACCATTCGCCAACCGTCGACGTCTTTCAGACTCAACCCTCATACTCAACTACGGCGGTCACGACGTGACCAGTCGCCTCGTTTCATTGGTACGCAAAAGTGGACATCAAAAATTCAAATGTACCAATTTTGCTCATCTCGATGTTGCTAGAGTTTGGAAAGAGAAACATGGTCAAGTGATATTCAGGGATCCGGACCCGGATTTTTCCAAGTGGGTAGAGGTGACATGTACTCTATTCGGGAGGGAGGTAAGTTGCCAACGGTTTGACAATTTTGTATTATTAATTGACGTGCTAGAAGCTGTTGATAGTTATTCAAAACAAAACTGCACAAAGTAGAGGACGCTTATTACCTACTCCATCATTTTGAATACAGATAACATGCATAAACAGGTAAAATATTCGATCTACGATAGAAAGTTATTGAATCACACCAGCGCCAGCACAGTAAGTTTACGAACCGACTAATGCATTGACGTATACATAACCAGATCTGGGGTGCTACCCCACATTTTCCAGCCCATGAATTCAACTGTTTGTGAGAGGGGATAATACAAATTTTGCAACCAAAAAATTAAACAGCTTTCTACTCTTTGTTATGTGCAGCAAAATACATTTTGTGTATTGTACACAATGTATCAGCAGTAGAATTGGAGAAGGTTCGGGGGCTCTGCAGAACCGAAAAACTACAAAGGAAATGTTTGTTATGTGTAACGTTGTTCTTCTCTAACTCTTGGATGCTACTTACAAATACCCAGTTTGCAAAAAATGCATGTCGTCTTTCTAATTTCAACTTTGACAAACGGCGAAAAACCTCTCACAAAATTTAAAGCATGCGAAATGGAATAAACATTAAAATAGCGTTTTAATTTATTAATTAATTATTAATAAATATGTAATTAAAGAAAAATATTAATGTAACTAATTAACTTTATTTTATTACTGAAATCCAAGTTTTTGGTTTAGTATATTTATCTTCATGAAAAGAGACGTGACTGTACGGATGGTCTCTTTTATCCTGGCTTTTTCGAAAAGACCGGATATGGAATCCCTATGAGTGTGCGCCAAGCAGTTCGATCTCAACCTCTAGAAATGCAGGTAAAGCTCTATAACAACGTCGTTCCGTGCGGTGGCTGCTCGACGTTACCGTGGTTTGTCGAGCGGTTCGCCCTTGATCTGAAGAGATTAGAAAATCGCCTCGCTCCTCATATCAATATCCATCACAATCTTGACCGTGAATACAGCGCCTGGTACGGTGCCAGCGAAATAGGCCGTATGGACTCTGACTTCTTCGAGTCTGTGATGCTCACCAGATCTATGTACCATGAAAAGGGTGAAGCTATATTTCGGGAAAAGAAGATGTCGACAGAGACTATGAAGAGAAAGCCACGTCCGCCAAAAGATCGGTTTGAAGACGACAAATAGTATTCAACATGATATTAATTGAGCTGCTAGCTTGCAGCATAAACTGAATGTATTGAGTTATTTAGATTGAACAAGTCGGTATGTAGATACACTTGGTTTCTATATACCAAGTTAGTGGAAGCAAACGTCTCTTCTTCAGACGGTTAGAATCCCGTCACGATTTCTAACTTGATTGAAACTAGACTGTACGGAGTGACCGTTAAAACACAAACAAATGCATTCGTTTCAAAAAACTCAATAAGTAAACTATGAAGTTGTCTGCGTCTATAGTCAGTATTGCAATATCGGTGTTATATTCCAATAAACATCGTAAAATTGTGCATGCCCGCCTGATCGATTCTGAACCAAAAACGTCGTTTACACACTGTCACAAAATAGACAACTAATAACTAAACTAGTACTGATACAAATTCGTGTATTTACCAAGCTAGACTATCTAGAGGTGAGTTTTTTACCTTCACCAACTCAACCAGTTGAGACGGTATAGAGTTCTCGCACGTTTCATTTATCTCCGCCGGATTAGGTGGTAGAGGTCCACCGGCTCAATCAGCTCCAGCTGCCAGTGAAATTTTGGTTGAGCTCGTAGAGTTCGGTGGAGGTAGCTAGGCTATTGCGCATGCCAACGCAGCGGCGTAGAAAGAGTGTGAGGGGGCTAAGTGTATACCGTATACCTCGCTTAGAACGGAATGCCGTTATGGAACGATTTTACCATGGTGCCGTTATACCTAGAGGTACATTGGCGTGCCGTTGTAAATGAGGGAATTTTACCAGCGCCTCAAGTTGCACATCCAAAAAATCTAATGTCTTTCTTAAGCGGTACTACTAACTATTACTAAGTCTTCAAGAACATGCCATACATAGAGATTACCGGTAAGCAATAATCATTTTCTACTTCTTCGTGTTCCTCATAATCATGACACTGTCTTGATCTGTCAAACCTAATTTCCTGCTTCTGGCTTTCGGCTGATTTGAGTCAAAGTCTTTACCAACGGCAACATCGTTAACATGGTCATTAGCATCATCCTCCACATTGACACGTGTCTCCTCCATTACCGCAATATTAATATCAAAAGATAGGCCTCGTATTACTATGACTACTGTACCTCGCTCTATAACGGCACCCCACTCTATAACGGCATGCAGTTCTATGCGAGGTAATACGGTACAAATTAAGATTTTCTGTGCCAGTGACTTGCAAATCTGTTTATAGTCTGGCAGTTTTTGCTTACTCGTGATAGTGTATGTACACACACACACACACACACACACACACACACACACACACACACACACACACACACACACACACACACACACACACACACACAAACACACACACACACACACACACACACACACACACACACACACAAACACACACACACACACACACACACACACACACACACACACACACACACACACGTGGATATATATATATATATATATATATATATATATATATATATATATATATATATATATATATATATATATATATATACGTACAGCCCCCTTCGTGAACATCTTTCTACCCCGGCTACTGCAAATAATGGACAAATGACGAAAAAAGGCAGAACTATGATTGACCCTAACCTAAACGGCAACTCTTACTCCAAGATATCAACTAGTTTTCGTCTGCGCATCAATGCCTTCAACTGGGTCACCAGTAGTTGTTGAATAGGAAAATCTTCAAATTATCTACTTAGCTGAACCATAGCAACAGCAAGAGTGGTTCTAAAGAATAGCAGGACATAGCGTTTTTCGTGAGCATTATTCATCTCGAGCAACAGGTAAGTACGCATGCTCGTCTCCACGCTTGTGTTTTCACTATGCGAGAGACGAGAATGGAAGACTGTAACTATACAGAGATTTGCTAGAGTGTTTTGAGTTCTTTTAGACATCTTGAAGATAGTGTTTGTACAAGTACTGTTGCTGGTCGAGACTATATATACTTTGTTAGGAACTTTTGCATATGTACATATATTAGCAATTCAGTGTACTAATAGTATATCATGAACCAGTCTTTATGGAGCTTGTTCTACTAATGTTGCTACTTGGGTTCATTATAATTTTTCCATCTTCATTATTACAGTATAACAATTTGATGACATCGTCTTTCTTTATGAGATGGCATGTTATACAGAAAGTGGTAGTACTGCAAGAGAATGTTCTGCCAAACGGGCAGGTGCTAATTTTGTCTCGAGTCTTAGTCCTCTGTCTTCAAAGAATAAAGATACAATGAAAGGTAACAAAAATGAAAATGACAAAGAATGTGTGCTTTCAGGACAAGGGCTATTGGCGGAAAGCAATAGCAAGCCTAATGCAGTAGACAAATGTCAGACCCAGTGACTATTTCTGTATTTGTTTTAGTAACAACTTGTTGCTGTTGTGTTGAGTTTGCTTTAGCAGCAGTTGAACGTTATTATAATTTAGTTGTGACTTTTGATCTTTATTATGTGCCTGTACGGTTGTTGTATTTGTACATGTACCATAGTGTTTACAGTAAGAGAAGGTGTAACGTTAATTAGTGTTATAATTATGCGGTATCTTTTTCTATAATCAGTATAGTGCGCATTACTATCACGCACTTTCAAAATGCCATCCCACAACTAACTGCATAATAGCTGAACACGTCATCTCACTGCATCACAATACTGAGTATCTTTCCTTGCTTTGACTTTACGACAAATAGGCGTCCAGTCGTTTGGGCCTTTTACAAAACCGTTTTGATCTTCTCATAGTCATTTGCAAGTTCATGTGCATGGAGCGACGTGGCATCTTCTACTCGTCCAATTCTTTCATTGATTTTCGATGATGACCTCTTACTGACTCCGTATCCACATGACTACCTTATCAGTATCTTTCGTAGCTAAATATAGTACGCTCTCTGGACATATTCTTAAATCTCTAAGCGCGTGACTTACCGCCTAGACTTACGATCCTGAACGCTTCGGGGTGTACTGCTAGTTCCCTTGACTCTATGAAGCAATTCCGAAATGTAAACAACGTCGGATATCAGACTAATCGGTCTCACAGCAACGTACTGTACTATACTCACGATGCTTGTCATTGTGAAAAAGATGTCGATACTTTCGTCTTCATTCATTGGTTATATTATTGTTAGACTTACAGTAAATATACCGTATTCGCACGCATTTAGCAGCAGGGCTCTTATTAGAACATTTTGTTACTACATGTGTCTTTGTACGGTGTGGCTAAGAAATGGGGTAAATACTATAAATTTTCCTGGAGGATATTGCAGAAAAAGAACAACATCACTGATGACCATATTTCTGAATCTGATTTAGTTGCTTCTTCCACAAATAAAATTGTCAGTAGGAACTGATCTCATATATCAGTCACACATGCTGCATACTTTCATCAACTGTATAACAGTAACATCGTCTTTTGTCTTCAATCCTCCAGAGAATTCCATGTCTGCTAGCCTATTCCCTAACCACACTGTACAAAGAAACAGAAAACAAAATGTTCTAAAAAGAGCCCTGCAGCTAAATGCGCGGACATATGGTAGTGATTTAGGATTTGTGTATTATTGTCATCATATATGTGATGTGTTTTTATGACGTTCATAAAACTTTTAGCTTGTTTATATAAAAATTAATTTTGCTAAAGATTGTGCTGTCTGAGCTCGAATTCTATTCAATTTAGAGTAATGTCTGTTAGGTGTAATTGAATTGTGGTTTGTATTTGTACGAGGACAAACAGTAGCTAGTAAACGGATTGTGTTGTTACACGTTGAGAATGTCCTAGAATGACGATATGGTTTGTGCTAAATGCAAAATCTATATCGATAGTGCAACATGCAGTATTTTATCTGCTTCAATAAATTTATATAGACGTGTTTCTGACTGCGTTCGTAATGATCAAAGAAGTTGCTTATGAGGTGAAAGTTAAAATGGAGTAAAGTGACGCTATATTTCATAGACACTACAAATTGATGCTTTAGTGTGCAAATATATTTTGTATGAGTAATTGTTTTGTAAATGCTAAAAGAGTTACAACAAACGATCGCAAAAATGAATAAGAATTGAAAGACTTACAAGCTGAACAGTTTTTTGTGTTGGGATTGACGTGTGCTTGACTACATTACACGATAAAGTTAGATGTTGCACGGCAAATGGAATAATAGGTGCAAGAAGCAAATAAACGACACTCCTAATAGAAGTAGAAGCAGATACACACAAAACGGCTGTAAACGTTTCAATATTTCGTAACGGCATATCTACATGTGTACAAAGAGCGGGTTTGTTACAAAATCTGGAAAAAGAACAGGTACATATATTAATGCAGTGCTGAATGTACCTGCAGTCAGAGGGTTGCGTTCTGCACCAAAAAGACATTGAAACACATGAGGGTGCTTCATCATTGCTGACCGTACATGAAGAGTTTCCAGTACCTCACGCAATTGATCTAACTCAGCTTTTACACTGAGTAAGCAAAAACGAACTGCTAATGCAGACAGAATATCCTGCTTATAGATATGAAGAAGAGGCTTCGTGTAGCCTGCATCCATGAGCTTTTTGCAGCACTTAATTGTCTGTCAGTAGATTGTCGAATTCAGGGCCATTGGCATCTGCCATCTGTAGAACTGTCATTGCAAACAACAAGTAAAATGTGAACAACTACAACAGCACCTGTTTAGCAATTGAGCAGCCGTCTGGATCAGGGATGTTCCTAGTGTTTGTTTTGATTTCAGTTAGTTTTTTGCCAAATAAGTAGCTATAAACACAAGGTGCAAAGACAGGACAGCCCATGCCATCTTGAACAATTGCCATCGCTATTAAAACTCCAAATTTCTTAAAGTTTTCTTGCTATAACAACATTGATCTGTTAACAATGGCAGTAAGGAGAACATGATTCCTGACCGATAGATGTGACACACTATGAATGGGTTTGCATCTGCCTTGGTTACCACATCCCAGAAAGCCTTGAGCATTCCTGGCAACTAAACGCCACAACTCTCTTCTCAGACTGCCACTGTCCACTCCCTCTTCTCCAAGAAAATTCAACCTGGTATAGAAGCCATTGCTAGGTTCAAAGAGTACACATGCCCTAATCGTATGTCCTGCAGGTGTCTTTTCTGGATCAAACCCTCCTTGATTCACTGAATCTAATGCATTCATCAAGCAGTGTTCCCTTTGAACCTTGAGGGGGAAAACGAGAGCCTAGCTAGTGGTAACTTGTTGCTGCAACTGTTTTATAAGATCAAACAAGGTTGGAGTTGCGGGGATTTGACCTAAGTAGTACAAAGAAAAGTTTAGATAATGTATATCAACATACACTGAAAAGACATTCAGCTATTGCCATAATATCCATATATCCGCGTTGTTCACTCCTAGTATGACAGGATAGTCTAACAGACAGTCTATTTAACAATTAAATAATACAAGGGGAATAAAAGAGCTAGACAAATTAAAGTGTATTATGCAAGATAGCTGATTGTATACTTAGGTGACGTATTACTATAATCAATAACAATGAAAGACTTATTCAGGTGCTGGTGAATATAAAGCACCATACAAAACTAAGGAGTACTACATATAAACACTCCTTTTTCTAAACCTAACTTTTTGTTTACCAAAAATTACATAATAGTTTCAACTGTTAGCAAATTGGGTTTTTAGGGCTTAACCACAACTTCTATATCAAGACTATCCATTGGTTTCTGCAATTATTTCAGCTTCATTAGACTATGCTTATTTCACTAAATTTACAGAAATAGATAATACACTGTATTAATTAAATTATAACCTGTAATAGTAAATGCATAAATGCAAAAGTACACAAACAATAAGAAATTAATTAAGTCATATACGTTGCTGAATTATAATGAGGACACTTAAAGCACCAATCACATCACACACACACACACACACACACACACACACACACACACACACACACACACACACACACACACACACACACACAATACAATCAAAGCTGTGTCTCCATTCTGCATACACAAGAATGTATTATTATAATTATTCCTCCATCACAATGTACACATGCTGCAAGAGAAAAGAAAATAGAAAATTAAGACGACCTGATAAGACAATAACTACTGCAAAAATATTCTCCAACAGTCCAAGTTCAATGAAATAAAAACCAACAAGATTATTTATCTCTGCATGCAATGGCTGCTTCAGCCAGTCACAAGGCAACACTGCTGCCTCTTGACAAGCAAGAAGAAACAAAAACCTTAATTGTTGGATGAGATTGTTACATCTAGTTGATACATATCATCTTATCAACAACACATCGCACTTTCACAAACTCAATCAACTCACCCAGTCAGTCCCATTAACATCTGGTGATTTAGTGAGCAGCAACTCAACCATCTCTTTGTTCTTCTTCCTACACGATTGTATCAGAAGAATGCTCTATTTTGAGACCAAACGACGTGCAGTTCATTTCAACATCCAATACACACATTATAACTCACAACACATACCCCAAGGTAACCACCACGTGCATTGATGTCAATTTGCATATCCAAAAGACGCGTTGCTGACTCAACATCACCTCTCGCCACCTTCATACAAATCTTTTTTCAATCATTAATATGGCCAGAGTCTCTACATATTCTAACACTCTTACAGATTGTCCCACCTCTAGCTATTCCCTGGGCAACCATACGTCAAAGTTTTAGTTGCCAGGACATTACCGGGTACTCATTTTGCTGATGAACTATACCATGATAATTCCATGACCTTAATTCAGCAATGTATAAAATGTACAATCATGTTGTGACGACTATGACTGTCAGGTCTCCAAATGATTGCGCTATGACTGTCAGCCAATGTTTGTCCATCACACTAACAGAAGCCTGTTGTGGCAACTTCTTTTGCCCAATCTCTGCAAAAACTGCCGCGTGAATTCACGAAAGTTCTTTTGTGGGGTCGACCCTAAAACAATTTGTTGCGTTGGAGGAATGCAAACGTAGTACTTGCCTAATAACCGAACACTGCCTTGACATTGACAGCATCGTTACTCAAAAACAGCCATAGAATTTCGAACACTATATAAACTTGAACGTTGCATACAGTTACTCGCAAATGTAACAATGTCCAAAAACTCTGTCCTAAAAGTCCAAACTCACCTTCTTGTCTCTGGAGTCTTTGTCAGCACCAGTAAGGTTATAGAGTTCCTATTTTTTCATTTCCAATGTTTTGTTGGTGATTTTCATGTGGACAACTGATTACTTTACTGCTTAGTGCATGCACACGAGCTAAATATTATAGCATGCTAACTATAGTACCAAAACATGGCTGTGAGTGTGTACTGCTTTATCAACAGAAAACTGGTTAATTTAGAAGTAAAGTTTGAAGTGGTCCCTTCAACACATTAGTGAATCTCAGAAGATGATATGTCAACCACAGCTTCCATCTCACATGCAGAGACTTGCTCAGAAAGAAAATGTCATGCTGGTAGGGAGGGTAGCTGTCAGCTGGTTGTCCCTGGCCAACCTTAGTCTGCTGTTTCAGTTGTCCGGTCATATTTCTGGTTGGCCAGAGCGATTGAGCAACCGATTTGTTATACACTGAAATTTATAACTCACAACACATACCGCCAACATGAGTTGACCTTCCATCTCTAAAAGACACGTTAATGACTGAATGCCACCTTCTCCACCGCTTCACACAATTCTTTTTTCCTTCAGTGAAATGGCCAGAACCTCTAAATATTCTAACACTCTCAACTCTACACAACAAACAAACAATTACACTCCACCACACAAAACAACTCCCAAACAAAAACAAAACTGCAAACATTTCCCAACAACGTGACGTCATCTCATTTCTATCATTCCCATAAATTTCTCAAAATTACACAATAAACGCACTAATCATGCGATAACGATAAGCTAGATCAAAATTAGACAGCACTCAGAGAGCACAAACCTCATGCCATTAACAACTGTTTCCATGGCAACTATTTGAAAAGCTTGTGTTCACCATAGCATGTAGTACTAATACCGTTAATCGACATAATTTGCCCATAATAGTTGCACGGAGATGGTATCGGTGACCAGGAGTAAAATAGGAAGTCATCTCACATTCTCATCAAAACGGTTAAGAGAGAACGACACCTCGAAAGGGGACCCTGATTCGTACTGGAGTAAGGTACCCTAATGTTGGACACCTTGTACACAATCGTATGTGGCTCATAAACAAAGTGTAAATTCAGCTCCTCTTTATAGGTGGTTTACCTTTACCTGTCAGTAGTACTTCAACAACATTTGCAAGCCAGAAGCTGCTGTCGAACCTTCAATATTTACAAAAAATGAAGGCGGGTGTAGCTGCTCTTTTGACCTCGTGTCGTGTCTCATTATGACTACACGATTTCCAAACAATGTCTAAAGTCTTTCTACAGTTTGGACAAATCCAACATTTGCTCGAATCAAGGATTTCATCAAGGTTAGGCACTAGCAGTAAAACCTTCGATCGCAACGCGGTTTACTGCAGCCAATCCAACCTCCTTTGTGTTTTCTGTATCTTGGTAGTAGGATCACTTAATGCACCACACAGGGAGCCGTCGTTGCTGCTTTCACCACGTTGTACATGCCCACTCTTAGCTTGGTAAGCATCAGATTCTTTTGTTTGTGCCTTTCCTGCCTTTCTGATGATTTCTTTTTTCTTGCATCTTTTGTAAAGACTGTAGGATTCCTAGGGTCACACAGTCTCTACTGTTCACGTCGAATGATTCATGCTGCACAAACATACTGCATTTGGCAACACGAAGTAGGTGTGTACAAGTTAAAACATACTCGTTTGTGCTCTACTCGCTTGGATCTAGCTGATCACGAGGAGTAAACAACTCTGAGACGGTGAGACGAACTGCTTGCTAGTGCAATTTAGTTTAGTTTGTTTGATCGCTTACGTCTGTGCTTGTTTAGGTTGCTAGCATTGACTGTCCAACATTAGGGGCGTCCACCATATACTAGGGGACTTTACCCTTTTATTTAAATAAAAAATCCCAAAACTCATCACAATTGTTCAACGTTCTCCTAGCATTTCGTCAAATTTGATCAAATCTATCCACAAACCAACCAAACCAACGCCGATACAAACATAACCTCCACTACAGAAAGAGCATCAGTTGCTCACCAGTCCAGTTATCTCTACCGTATGTTTCGCTTCTCTATCATCATCATCACACACAACCTTCTCACACATTGCCATCTAGCTACACGACTAAAGCGTTAATTTGACAATAGACGATGTACTCACCGCATACGCACCAGCCACACGAAGTAAAAAAACAAAACTTTACCGATATGCCCGGAGGACTTCTGTCGACGCATGCTCGGCACGCCTACACGTGCTTGTGTTGGTTTTGGTCACGTGATATAGTCTTGCGTCAAATACTCTATCACTTTTGCTATTAAACGCATAACAACGACAATCAAAACACAAACATTAAAATTTTTTATTTTAGGCAATTGATAGTCTTGCGTAGCCGTTTCCGGCGGCGCGAAATAAAACAAAGCAATTGATATCAACTAAAATATCAGTCGACTTTCTGGAATTCTGTCAGTTGTGAGATGATTAATTAAAGCAATCTTCAAACCGACTGACACATTTCTCTACAACATTAAGAAACTTGCCGACATATAACTATGGATCACTGACGGAAATGGTTCAGCATTCAATTACAGTGATGCAATGCTAGAGTAATCCAACGCAAGATGTCATCTTTGGGTTGCGCAATCCACGCAAAAACAAGCCGCTTTCATCTCCAATAATTAGTGTTGTAATAACTGGACCCTCTTTGGGTTCTTTAGTAGTTAGAAAATGTAATTTTTAGTTCTCAGTTGGTTCAGTAGTTGATATCTGCAGTCTCTAGGTGATTCGTATAATTTGACTCGTAGTTACATATCGTATGTTGCTAGATTCATGTTTCAAATATATGTATTGGATAGACAGACAGACAGATAGACAGACAGACAGACAGACAGACAGACAGACAGACAGACAGACAGACAGACAGACAGACAGACAGACAGACAGACAGACAGACAGACAGACAGACAGACAGACAGACAGATATCTCCAATAATTAGTGTTGTAGTAACTGGACCCTCTTTGGGTTCTGTAGTAGTTAGAAAATGTAATTTTAGTTCTCAGTTGGTTCAGTAGTTGATATATGTAATCTCTAGGTAATTCTGCATAATTTGACTCGAAATTACTTATTGTATGTTGCTAGGTTCATGTTTCAAATATATATATTGGACAGACAGACAGACAGACAGACAGACAGACAGACAGACAGACAGACAGACGGACAGACAGACAGACGGACAGGCAGACTGGTCGATCTCTTTGCCACCCAGAAATTCAGCCACTAGCTGGTACCGGAGGCTTTGCTTGCACACTGTAGCTTTTTAAGTGTAGTTCTACTTTGTTTTACACGAGTTTCAATTATAGCTTAGTATATTTCATGAACGCTAATAGTAGTTGCACAGTGCATAGTAGCCTGCATTGCGAAATGTATCATAAAAAATGTTCAAATATGTATATGTGACAGACAGACAGTCAGACAGACAGACAGTCAGTCAGACAGACAGACAGACAGACAGACAGACAGACAGACAGACAGACAGACAGACAGACAGACAGACAGACAGACAGACAGACAGACAGACAGACAGACAGACAGACAGACAGGCAGGCAGGCAGACAGACAGACAGACAGACAGACAGACAGACAGAAAGACAGACAGACAGATAGACAGACAGACAAACAGAGAAAGACAGACAGACAGACAGACAAACATACAGACAGACAGACAGACAGACAGACAGACAGACATGATGGGACTATGGTCTTAGGCATTCCCGTGGGAAATTCTTCCTTTATCCTTCCAAGTCTGAAGACATGCATAGCTCACTCTGGTCAATCACTTTGCTCTGCTTTGTCTCAATTAGAAGATTCTCAGTCAGAATGCCTTCTACTACGTCATTGCCATGTTCCCAAGTTAATTACTTGGCTAGGTCAGTATCACCATCTTTATTTCAGTCTACAGCTGAAATAGATGACAACATGACTCGAAGAACATTTTGTAAAATATTGGGAGTGCCATCAATAGTCAATAAACGGTGGAAACAGGCACACTTTCTATCAAATTGGGAGGTTGGATTGACATCGGTCGATGATATTGCTTCATCTGCGTTTTTAGGAGGATGGATGCATACTCTGTCAAACTTGCCTACTAGGTTCCCTCACTTGACTAACGATGTATCACTCTTGCTTTCAACCGATAATGTCTCGAAGATCTCGGCCGATATATTCATCAAGCAGTCAAGTCTACTGGTTGTGATGATTCCCAACATTTAAGTGAGTTTGTCAAACAGGCCAAGGAAATTACAACAAAAAATATCTAGTCAACTGCACGAGCCAAATGCAAATTCCTGCCTGGAAACTTCGATTTCACAAACAGATAGAGCTGTAGCTAAATTTAGATCAATAAGAGGAAAGGAACTGGGTCATGGCTGGAAGCCATTCCTACTGAAGAGATTCTTGCACTGAAACCCGACGAATTTCGTTTGGCATCATCGTATGCGGTACCGATGTCCCGTATGCTGTACCGATGTCCCGTATGCTGTACCGATGTTCTGTATGTGGTACCGATGTCCCGTATGCGGTGTCATTTGGTATCGTATATGGTGTTACTCGATTCCGAAAGCGGTAGGTACATTTTAGAGAGTCTTTGAAAACGCAATCGTCAGCAAGAGCGCAGTCTAAATAAATTTTAAAACTATTTCAACGTTTTGATTTTTGATCACAACAGAGTAGTATCATATGACATCACATAGCGGCTAAATATTAATCAGTGTATTTTTCAATGTTTTTCTCATTGTCCGTCGTTGTTCTTGCTTCCGTTTTAACCTTAATTTTGTTATTCCGTAGCGTTTCGGATTTATCAAGTGTATAGGTCGCTGCAGCTTTGGTTTACACTGAAACTTGTTTGGATGACTCTAATTTACAATAATGTTAACAACTTAGTAACTATACTCACCATATCTTTGTTATTCACGATTATCTAACATTTGAGTGGTACCTACAGCAATTTCCTTTTGAAATACAAAATCAGTCTCGCAGATCGTTCAAGAAGCAAGAGACTTCGCTACCAAGTTCGAACATCAAAATATGGAGTTGTATTGTTGCTCTTTATAGTTTCGAGTAAACCAGACACAAGACCATTGTATGTTCGAGCACAAACTTAATTGATCAACAGGTGAGGATCGCGATGCACGTTATCAACATGTGCTTTTGTGACTAATCTACCCTATATAACGTCTTCATTCTCAGGAATGTCTCTTTAGTTATTTAACCACATCGATAAGGGATACGATCAGAGAAGGTGCTGGTAATCTGCTTTCCATGCCCATTAGTACGTTATCATTTCTCAAGATGACAACAGCTGCATGATACTGCTGTAGTAGCCTTACCTAACCACACCTTTCCTGCCGTCATACAACGAATACTTGAATTATTTCAATTTGACTTTACATTGTTGACATTGAGCCACGTTTGTCAATTCATCGCGTCACAGATTGCCAGCTGCATGCAGATAATAGTTATAATTTCTAAGTTACATTGCTGACTCATACGCTGGATTATCAATGATTGAAACCGACTCTAGCATGCTGACGTCGTGCTGAGCTTGATTTTCATCAACGCATTTGTTTATGACGGTTGCATTGAAACGAGTTGAAATTGATTCTGTCATTGGTCTGTCTTTTGATGGACTTCTGTAATAGAGAAAGTCATGTAAGTATTGGATGTTAATTGGTTAGTGCAATAAATTGAATTACGAAATTATAATGTATTATAGCCATTTATTATGCTTGCACTGACAGATTACATTTGCATTATTATTCTTATCGTTAATAAATCGTGTGACCAATTTGAGCTAAATTGAGTATCTGAGCCTATTCTATACAAGTTGAGTTAAGCTTTTGATAAAACTGTCTGTTTGGCATTATGTTTGTGTGTAACGGTTTACATTTGTTAAAACGTATTCCTGTTACAATATTGATCTCATTCAAACAGAATCAAAGCGTTGGAGAAGTTGGTAGCGTACGCTAATAAGAATATAAACACGCCTAGTTAGCGCACGCTAAGTCTTACTACTAACCTTAACCTTAAAACGACAATCTAAGTCAGTCACGTCAAATGTAACACGGGTTGACATTGATAACAGGTTAACTGTTTTAGTCTTTGAATTGACTGTAAAGTATTGCGTTTCGATTGCAGCTCTGCCATTAATGGGATAATTGCACAACGCGACACACACACACACACACACACACACATACTCACCCGCACACACACACACACACACACACACACACACACACACACACACACACACACACACACACAAACACAAACACACACACACACACACACACACAAACACACACACACACACACACACACACACACACACACACACACAAACACAAACACACACACACACACACACACACACACACACACACACAAACACACACACACACACACACACACACACACAAACACAAACACACACACACACACACACACACACACACACACGAACATACACACACGCGCGCACAAACACACACTCACGCACACAAACACACACACACACACACACACACATTGTTGTACCGGTTTGTTCTTGCTGCTTGCTTTGCTTTCAGCTGATCTACAAACACAAACTACGTGTGCAGCTGTTTTATACTAACATTCTAAACGCCTTACGTTTTATAACAAATTTCCAAATCAACAATAGAACAATTACGAACAACGAAATCAAACCTGCCACCGCAATGATTACATAAGCCCACAATGGCAGCCCTGCATCAAAGAGCAAATTAACTATTTTTATAAGTCGCAAAAAATCATTATAAAGCACATTTATGTGAGGATTGAGCACCAGCGCCCGAAGTGCTACCAAACGTTATAGTTGGAATCACAGCGTCAGAGCTTGAAGTAAGAGTGTTAGAAAGCTTTTCCGAATGCATGGTGCTAGATACAAAAACGGTTGGAGTTGTTGTGTCATACGTAACGGCACCACTTGTAGTTGTCGTTGATTGCAGTTCTGTTTGATAATGCGTTGTGCTCTTCTTCGTCCATTCTGTTAGTATTATGGGTGCTGGAGCTCTCAATGTTGGAATAATTGTTTGAGGTTGAGAACGTGTGGTGGTTGTAGGGGTTGTCATGTCATACGTAACAGCTTCAGTCGTTGGTGTCGGAGTTGACGTTTTCACAGAGATTTTGATGGGATTTTTCTTGACTACAAAAATTGAGTGCAACAACTGTGAGTGTTGCACGTGCATGGCTTGGAGTTACGTACCATTAACGTATAGTCGAAAAGAATGTGTGACCGAGTTGAAGCAATTAGTGGCGTTAAGTGATATATTGCCGGAGTCTCTTGGCCATGCAGGTCCGAATTCCAGGCAGTTTCCATTGACTCTGTATCGTTTTGCTCTTATTGGTGTTTGTTTTTGCTCGTTGCCATCTCCTGGAGAGTGGTGTAGTGATAGGTTAGGAGAAGGGACGCCTGATAGTTTGAAGCACAAGCGAAAGAAAGATTTTCTGTCGACTGATATGATATCGGACGCGTTTTGAACAAGCAGCATTACAGGTTCTGTAAGAGGACGGATAATTATGTCCGGTCGTTGTTGTCTTCAACAACACACCGAGTCACACGCACGCGCACACACACGCACGCATGCGCACACACACACACGCGCGCGCGCACGCACAGTAAAATTGATATGTAGATGTAGTAATGATGTAGAGCCTATTACTGATCTTACTTCCAAGTCGCAAAGTGACTTTGCTGCTTTTGTAGTTACTGTTTCCTTTCAGTACGTACGATACTTTAGTCTTGTCAAACAGTTCACTCATAGTAACAGCTAGCGTGTCGTATCGTTGTACAAACGCTGATATTGTATCGTTGGTAAGGCGTGGAGATGCATACCAAAGAGGTCTCTCTCCTTTGGCCAATTGTCGTAGTCGGGATGGAGGAGGACGCAAACGTATTTCACCTTTAGCCACTTGGTAGACTTGAAAGCTTTCATTTGATAGATAGTGAACGTCACTTCCTGCACACAACAGTGAAAAACGCTATCAGTCTCTAGACTGTAACTATAGACCATTAGTATGATCGTACTGAACAAGCAGCATTTTGACAGTTGTAGGATTAATCTAAATACAAACATGCACGTACGTTCATCTTACTTTCGTAGAGCTATAGACTATCTACAAATTTGTGTAGATTAAATGCAATTTAGACACAGGCATCACAGAATTATTACAATAATGAGAATATATATAAATAGAAACAAGACAACAGTCATTTATCAGATAAGTAGACAAACACAGAAACAGGCAGACAGACAGAAAGACAGACAGAAAGACAGACAGACAGACAGACAGACAGACAGACACAACACATGTCTTTTGCTACTGCCCACATGGTAGAAAACACTGCTTCGCCCAGAGATGCGGCTCGCCTTCGCTCTCTAGGTGGAAAAGGTGCTGGCTCCTGGCTTAACACGATTCCAGAATCAGCAAAATTCGCACTCTCACCTTACGAATTCCGTTTGGCGTGTTTGCTGAGATTGGGTCTATCTTTGCCGGCTGTCAGATGGATTGAGCAGTGTGATTGTGGAACTGCATTAGACGAAATGGGATACCACTTGCTGACTTGTAAGAAGGGTGGTGGGTCTGTTTGGTCACACGATTCGATAGTAAGTGAATGGGATGACTGTTTGCGGCAGCTGCAGATTCACCACAAAAAGGAACCGAGGGACAGATACAATGATAGCAACAACAGACCGGACATCGCTGTCTTTGATGTTGGCTCTGGTGCCAATGTGGAACTAGATGTAGCCCTTTCACATCCATGGGCATCGGACATTGTGAGTCAGGCTGCTGAGAAAGACGGGGCAGCAGCAGCAAGAAGAGAGGACAGGAAGACAAAAAAATACAGTGAGCTAAAGCTCGCTGGAATGTCTTCAATGAGATTTGTTCCCCTCGTCATGGAACACTTTGGTCGCTGGGGTGAAGAAGCCACAAAGTATCTACAGGAACTATCTCGCCGATCATGTGATGATGCTGGCAACAATAACTG
>NC_085087.1:3289232-3291732 GCF_963422355.1 Corticium candelabrum | reverse complement strand
TGTCTGTGTCTGTGTCTGTGTCTGTGTCTGTGTCTGTGTGTGCGCCTGTTTTACAGTTGGACGAATATCGTCAAATGATATTCATCAGATGCTGGATTTTTGAAAACACGGGCAGAGTCAAGTCACTAATGGCAATTAGGCTAAGATGGTTACGACATCTCGGAAGATCAGCGTTTCTCCCCACAAAGATTATGCATGACTAGACAACAATGGAGGACTACAAGAGTTAACTCAATTATCGAATTTTGATAGAAACCTCTAGCTAATTACATCAATCGTTCGTATATCTCTCACTACAACGTTTAGAACGTTAATAGCATGCTTGTCGCCCCTTATTGATGGAAATGATAGATACTAGAGGCGAGGCGTCGATCCCCCGTTCAATGTAGCTTGATAATATTAACAGACATCTCAACTACAACTGTCAAATGACAACAGCTAGTATCAGCAAGAATCATCTAATAAAATTTTTATCAATAAGGATTTGCAACTACATGGATGGTTCCTAGCAAAGTTGTTAGTAATATATTCATTGTTACTTTAATTCCGAAACGTTATAAGCTTGATGGCCGCTGAGATGCCGCCAAACCTCCGGGGACTCCCACACCCGGATTAGGAGTGACACACCCCTTAGGGACCTAGGTGCCAGGGCACACATGCATTCATATAGTCTACTCACTCAGGCGCGCACCTATGTGAGATTCAAAGGGTGTGAATGAACCGACACGCTTTTGTCCGCTCTGTGTGTATGTGTGTGCGTGCGTGCGTGCGTGTGTGTGTATATTGTATATATATATATATTTTATATATTTTATTTTATTATATTCTTAAAAACTAACCCAAAACCAACCCAAACCCCTATTCTACAAAAAGTCTGGAACGTCATCAAAGCAATCTACAGACAATCTCTCTAGAATTATCTTTGCATTATACAACCAGAGTTTAATGAAAAGCCGTTGGTAGAAATAGGACGTGGCCTGGCTCATTGTGAGGTGCCTGTGGAATGTTGTTCTTCTGCAGATTGATTTTAAAATCTGGAGACTAGACTATATATATATGACCATGCAATCTGAATATTATATTTGCACCAGCTGTCAGTGTTGCCGGTCCTAGTTATAGCTGGTACCAAGAATTAAGGCCTCAAAGCGCTTTCCGGTACCACTTGATTAATATAATAGTAATAAATTGGCTAAGTCGAGCAAGCTAAACTGCTCTAGACGGTGCTCCTAAATCAATAATGCAAAATGTTCTATACAATGCTCTTATTATCTCTGATCCGTAAAGTCTAGGTTATTCATGAATGCAAAGTGTGTACGACTTCTAGACGCCAGACTAGTGCCACAATTTTAAATCTTATAGTTGGCATCATTACCACGTCAACGGCATCCTTAGATGTAGATGCTGTAACTGCTAAAGTTGTGGTCTGGGTTCCACGTTCCAGATGCAGCTAGATCGATGTAAGCAGATTTAGACTCCAAAACTTCTTGACGCGCAATGTGCAGTGTTACACACTTACCACTGTCTTCCGATAGAACTGATGATTAATAATTAAATAATTAAATAGGTTGTGATTCAGTGAGAAATCAACTAAAGCAATAAAAGAACCGACCTATTAAATGCGCCAGATACGCTCCTGTCACTTATACTTCATGCAGTTTAAGTTGACGGATCTGAGACAAAAATTATTATAACTGGTCTTTCGGAAAGTACAAAATACAGAATAGAAGATAGTGCTAACAATGGTCAGAAAACTGGTGCACCGTTAGAGTAAACTCTAGCTACAACTGAGAAGAAGTCAAGTTCAGGTAAGGAGATCATATAAAATCAGCAAACGACAGAACCGGCTGTATGCACAACAGCGCCGAATCAAGGAATTTTTGAAAGAGGGGGTTTACCGTTACCAGTTATTTATAGCATTACTAATTTTCTCTTTTCTAATGAAAATATATAAAATTATTGAATCACACCTATTGGAAAAGAGAGGTTTCAACCCCCTTAACTTCCCTCTGCATCCGGCCCTGTACAATTAGCGGTACTCTTGCATGGAGCACGTGTGTGCTAAATACCATCTGCTTCTACTAATAGCATAAACATCAGAGGCGTCGAAAGGGCATTGGCCGCACGGCTATGACCGTACCACTTTTCAAAAAATAGACTTTCGTCATTGGCCCATTACAGAGTACTTCAGGTTTGACTAAATAATTAATATATTTTAGTTACGTTAGTTATTAGTCGTGTTCTGTGTTATTCTTGGCAGTACGTGTTGCTCATTAATGCGACGACTCTACTGTAATAAATAGTCAATTTCAATGGAATGACGTATGTATAAACTGCGTCTGATTAGATTTAGAGCATATGTGTATAAAATTTATCATGCAGGATGCTGGATAGATAGTACCAAACAATCAATAGCTTTGCTATATCAACTATATATGCCGTTTTCTCGAGGTTTCAAGAACATATTACAACAGCTGTTTGTAAACTTATGGTGCTAAAACGC
>NC_085087.1:3281732-3284232 GCF_963422355.1 Corticium candelabrum | reverse complement strand
ATATGCATAGAAGCAAGACAACAGTCATTTAACAGATAAGTAGACAAACACAGAAACAGACAGACAGACAGACAAACAGACAAACGGACAGACAGACAGACAGACAGACAGACAGACAGACAGACAGACAGACACACAGACAGAAAGACAGACAGACACACAGACAGACAGACAGACCTATAACAAATATATGTGTTGACAGACAGACAGACAAACAGACTGACTGACCTCTTTGCCACCCATTACTTTAGCCACCAGCTGGTACTAAAGGCTTTGCTTTTACTGTAGCTTATAAGTGTATTCTTCACTTTGTTTTACACGAGTTTCAATTTTAGCTTAGTTTAGTTGATAAACAGTACTTGTAGTTGGACAGTACATAGTACCCTGCATTTCGAAATGTATCATAGATAAAAGTTCAAATATATGTGACATACATACATACATACATACATACATACATACATACATACATACATACATACATGCATACATACATACATGCATACATACATACATACATACATACATACATACATACATACATACATACATACATACATACATACATACATACATACAGACAGACAGACAGACAGACAGACAGACAGACAGACAGATTGCAAACCATGTGATTGAAATGTATTCCGGGTCCAGTCCTTTAGTTTACCTAATGGACAATGTCTCAATGGTGCTGTCGTCTGAGGAAGGCATCCATCAAAGGGACCCCCTTGGGCCAGTGCTTTTCTCATTGAGTATTCACAACATTCTGACTACCATACAATGCAAGTTTTAATACATTGTTGTCCTTGCTTATCTGGATGATGTGATCCTGGTTGGATCATTACTCAATGTGCTCGACGCTTTTGTATCATTAAAGCAAGAGTTTGGCAATGTTGGACTTCAAATTCAAAACAGGAAGTGTGAGCTGTAATGCCCATTGCCTTCAGCATTACCAGATTTATTGTCAAAAGATATCGCTATTTCCCACACAGGAACTAATGTTCTTGGGATTCCTATTGGCAGCCATGAATTCATCTCAAATGTCTGTATTGACGTCGCAAATTCTGGCAATGTATTTTGCCAGCAGTTACCTGACTTGAATGAGCGATGATTCTTCTGAGACATTGCTATGCAACCCGACTCAACCATTTGGCCAGAGGAGTTTGCCGAATAGCTTGCAACCTGCTGCCACTATTCATGATCGACTGACTAAAAAGTGCTTTACAACTTTTATTGGTACCAGAGATTTAACAGCTAGTCAATGGGAGCAAGCAACACTCCCCATACGTCTTGGTGGGTTCGAAATGACACTGTTGCAAACTGTCTCCCGTTTTGCCTTTTATCCAGCTGGGGTCATTCCCTGCAGAAGTTACCGAACCGGTTCGCATCCCTGGCAGATCATGTTAGAACTCTTTTATCAAATTGCAAGTAGAAGGAAAGCATTGATTATCAACTAGATCAACTATTGGATGACGACAAGGATCTGTCAGAGGTGGTATCTAACACAAAGAAAATCCAACACAGATTGACAGATGCAAGCAACCAGATTACAGTTAATGCTTTGATTGACAGTTCATCTAAAAAGACGCTGCACGTCTGCTGTCTCTGCAGGATAAGGGAGCTGAAGATTGGCTCAGTGCTGTACCTTCCTCAAAGAAGTTTGCGCTATCACCCAACAATTATATTTCGGCAGCTTCAATGAGGTTAGGGATTCCTGTCTCCTTTCCTGAGTGGGTCAACAAGTGCGATTGTGGTTGAACTTTAGATATAAAGGGCTCTGACGCAGAAGGATTCCACCTCCTAACATGCGAGAATGGTGGTGGCTCTGTGTCGACCCATGATTCGATGATGTCAGTATGTTCTGAGTGCTTGAGTTCAGTTCATCTGCCCCACAAGTGTGAGCTTAGGGACCGCTATAAACATTCGAACAATTGGCCTGAAATCCTAGTTTATGACTTGAAGACAGGATCTAACGTTGAGTTAGACGTGGCACTAGCTCACCCATGGGCATCAGACATCTTACCTTGTGCAGCTACAACTAGGGGAAGCACGGCAATGAAAAGGGAGCAAATCAAGGAAAACAAGTACGCCTAGGAACGACTACCCGGTGGATACTCGCCAACAGTTGTGCGTCTTGTATTCGAACATTTCGGCCTTTGGGGGGGAGCGTCTGAGTACTTGAGGGTCTTCTCTGCTTTGTGGAGGGATGACAATGGACGATCTAACATTGCTGAGTTCAAAACACACTGGAGACGACGATTTTCGATCATGCTGCAGCAATGCAATTCGAGTGTGATCTCTAAAAAGATGGCAGTAATTTCAGCTGGACAAAAATCTTGCAGTGCCCTTGACGAATATCAATTTGTTTTAAACTAAGTGGTGAAATGTATTTTGACCCCCTATGGGGTCATCTGTTGTAGCCTTAAGTGTTTCTTGTTGATTTAGAGTAACTCTACTTAAAGACTAGCTTTAAGCTCTTGATGAAAATTTCTTTGGATTT
>NC_085087.1:3134232-3279232 GCF_963422355.1 Corticium candelabrum | reverse complement strand
CTTTGGAAGGGATCAAGCGTGATACTTATCTAAATTTAGATATTAATGTAAAGAAGAGCTGTGTGTGTGTGTGTGTGTGTGTGTGTGTGTGTGTGTGTGTGTGTGTGTGTGTGTGTGTGTGTGTGTGTGTATGTGTGTGTGTGTGTGTGTGTGTGTGTGTGTGTGTGTGTGTGTGTGTGTGTGTGTGTGTGTGTGTGTGTGTGTGTAGCTTTATGTGCGCCTGTTCTACAGTCAGAGAAATATCGTCAAATAATAATCACCAGATCCTGGGTTGGTGGAAACACCGGCAGAGTCAAGTCACTAATGGCAATTAGGCTAAGATGGTTACGACATCTCGGAAGATCAGCGTTTGCCCACAAAGATTATGCATAACTATACAACAATGGAGGACAACAGGAGTTAAATCAATTATCGAATATTGATAGAAACCTCTAGATAATTACATCAATCGTTCGTATAGCTATTCGTATGTAAGTCGTAAATAATATATTTATAGTTATTTTAACTCCGAAACGTTCTAAGCTTGATGGCCGCGTAGATGCCCCAAACCTCCGGGGACTCGCACACCAGGATTAGAAGTGACACACCTCTTAGGGACCTTGGTGCCCGGGCACGCATGAATGCATGGAGTCGTATAGTCCACTAACTCAGGCCCGTATTTATGTAAGATTCGAGGGGTGCGAACGAACCGACCCACTTCTGTCCAGTCTCACTGTATATGACTATACAATCTGCAGTATTTGCAACAGCTGTCAGTGTTGCCGCCCCTAGTTATGGCTGGTGGCAAAATTAAGGCCTCAAAGCGCTTTCCGGTACCACTTGATTAATATCATATCAGCAAATTGACTAAGTCTAAAACTTGAAAAATTGGCTAAGTCGAGCAAACCAAACTGCTCTAGACGGTGCTTCTAAATCAATAGTTGCAAAATGGTCTATACAATGCTCTCATTATCTCCGACCCGTAAAGTCTAGGTTAGCCACGAATGCAAGTGTATACGACTTCTCGACGCAAAGCCTGGTGCTACAATTTTAAATCCTTGTGCAACAATTTTAAATCATTATGCTACAATTTTAAATCCTGGTGCCACAATTGGCATCATAAACGCCATCCTTAAATGTATATGTTGTAACTGCTAAAGTTCTGGTCTGGGTCCCACCTTCCAGATGTAGCTAGATTGATGTAAGCAGATTTAGACTCCAAAACTCCTTGACGGGCAATGTGCAGTGTTACACATTTACCACTGTCCTCCGATATACCTGATAATTAATTATTAAATAATTAAATAGGCTGTGATTCAGTGAGAAATCCACTTAAGCACTAGAAGAAACGAATCATTAAATGCGCCAGGTACGCTCCTGTCGCTTATACTTCATGCAGTTTAAAGTTGACGGTTCTTACGAAGTAAAACATACAGAATAAAAGTTAGTGCTAACAATGGTCAGAACACAGGTGCACCATCAGAGAGAACTCTAGCTACAACTGAGAAGAAGTCAAGTTCTGGTAAAGAGATCATGTAAAATCAGCAAACGACAGGACCGGCGGTATTTACAACTAGCGGTACTCTAGCCTACATGGAGCACGTGTGTGCTACGTATACGTACCACCTGCATCTACTAATAGCGTAAACATCAGGGGCGTCGAAAGGGCATTGGCGGCACGGTCATGGCCGTACCACTTTTCGAAATTGTACTATCGTCATTGGCCCATTACAGAGTACTTCGGGTTTGTCTATGTAACTAATATATTTTAATTACGTTAGTTATTGGTCATTCTCTGCGTTATTCTTGGCAGTAGATGTTGCTCATTAAAACATATTTTTGCTGGGTAGCATGCGCTAATTCTTATATAAACACGCATACTTAACGCACGCTAGGCCGTACTACCCACCTTTGCTTCCTGATTAGGTACATGCATGCATGCACGTTGTCGCGAAATATTACATTGCACATCAGATTCAGAGAGTCACACACAACAGATCGAATTCTTTCCACCGTTCGTGCACGGTGTGATGAGACAATCTTTACTATACATATGAACGTGCGTAATAGTTGGAAGTGTTTCTTCACCTAATTACACTCGGAACAGTCACGTCAATCGCTGCTCATGTATTATATCTATGTGTTCTTAGAATCTCACGGAACATCAATAGATGCGTACTGAATTGGCGCCCTTGGACGAAATGTCCGTAACGGCGGCGTTTGTTGCTCTTCACCGATGCTCACTTCAGAATAAACTATTTTCTAAAACGACAATCTACGTCAGTCACGTCAAGTGTAACACTGGTTGATGTTAATACCTGGTTGATTGTTTTAGTCTCTGAATTGACTGTAGAGTAATTTCTTTCAATTGCAGCTTTGCCATTAGTGGGATAGTTGTACAACGCAGCGTCGGGCACATCGTAGATAGGAAGTTGTGATGTCGTTGCTTTCGCACTATTTACGCGCCTTGGTGGTAGACATGAAGAGTATTCGCTCGACACAGCTTTATCATTGGCCGATAGAGAAACGGTCGTGTATCCTGTAAGTTCATTTTCTTGGCTTGTTTGTTGGGTTTTGTGTGGCGCTACAGCTTCGCGGTTGACGTAGTGAATGTCGGTGCTGCTCGGTTTTCGGAAGACTCGCAGGGGAGAGCGCATCTCGTGGTAGACTCTCTCGCCTTTAGTAGTTGAATTGTTAGAGAGTTTTTTGAGGAAACTAGAAGTTTTTGAAATTGCTGTTAGTGACTGAGTGTAAAACAAGATGCAGACATGCATATAGGGTCAGAGTACAGTCCCCGACTCGTGTGTGTGTGTGTGTGTGTGTGTGTGTGTGTGTGTGTGTGTGTGTGTGTGTGTGTGTGTGTGTGTGTGTGTGTGTGTGTGTGTGTGTGTGTGTTTGCACGTACACACGCCAACAACAAAACATTTCAAACCAACTAAACAGCATTATCAAAGCTATCTCCATACAATCAACTTACTTGTTAGAATCTTCATTTGATTTTTCCTTATTCTCTTTTTCTAAGAAAACATAGTGACGGCTATCTCACTGCACGACATGCTCAAGTAGACGTAACTTACTACTTTTACGCAGTTTCATAAATAGGATGAAAGATATGATTATCAAAATAATCAATATCAATATTCCCACAACTCCAACACAATAGCCCCAAATTGGAAAATCTAAAATCAAATTTAGAATAGATGACTGAATAAATAATATATTATAAATAAATATAAATAATATATTATAAATAAGCATAAATAGTATACATAAATATATAATATAGATAGTATAAATAATATAAACAATATAAATAATATAAATAATATAAATAATATAAATAATAACAGGAGCGCGTTCCATGTCGGAAAACTAGAGTAGCATGTTTTTCTGATTAGACAGCCATGATGGTCTGGGCACCTCCGAGGCAAGGTTTGCCCCAGGTGCTTACAAGAGTCCTTACAAACCAGATAAGACTGATCTGGTTGAGCACGACACATATAAATAGTATAAATAAATAAAATAGATGAATAAATACATAAATACATACGTAATTTAATGTAAATAGTATAGATAATATAAATAATATATAAATAATATAAATTTGTAATAGATATGATATAAAATAATACAACTAAATGATCTAAATCAATTTATAAAATACTGTATAAATACATAATATACAGAAATAGACAATACACAGAATACAAATAATATAAATTATTTATATACAAATAATATAAATCATTTACGTACAGATAATATAAATTATTTATATATAAATAACATAAAAAATAATAAATTAAACTGAATGTATTAATTAAATATATACAAAACTAACGCATTGCATCACTAGCTGTTCTTAGAGTAACAGTAACAGCAGAGCTCAGAAGAGAGGTAGACGCTACACGAGACCGACCGTCATCTTTGTCAGTGCCACTCGAAGGAATTCGGTTCTCTTTCGTTAGGAAAAGAGTTCCCACTACAGACGAATGCTTTTGACTTGAGCGTGCGGTAGCAGACGTTGAAACTGTTGTATGATGGGTCGTCGAAGGAGTTGTAGAAGGAGATGCAGTTGATGTGGAGTGTGTTGAGAATGCATCAGTAGTCGTAGTTGTTGGAAACATTGTCGTTGGTTCTGTACGCAAACTGCAACTAGCTGGCTGTTAATCAAGCAACAGTATCTGTCCATGCATACCTTGCACTACAATACTGAATGTAACATTATCGACACCGAAACAGTTTGATGCTTCAACCGACATCCTTCCCGCGTCTCCCATTCCCACTCGAGCAAACGTCAGGCAGTTGCCGTCGACTGTGTAACGATTTCGAGCGACTTCGACTTTCCATTCATCACCAATCACACGGTACAACGACAAGTTTGTGGGTCGAGGTGAACCGATGATTTGAAAGCATAATTTCAAAGTGCCGTTTTCCGTCACCGCGAATGGAACTCGAGTGTCATTCAGAATAGTGAGTACAGGTCTCTCTGCAAATGTTATTTGGTCGTTTAGTATTAAAAATCTGATTTTAACAGGGGCGTAGCGTGACCTCTAGAAATGAGGAGTTTATTAAGTTAAACTTTGATGTTACGGGGCACGCCCATTTTTACGGACACGCCCATTTTATAGACACGCCCACTTTTATTGGCTTCTAATTGACTGATACGGTAGAATCAGTGGCAGATCCAGACTGGGAAAAGGATGATGCATATATACAGCTTTGATACTCACGCGTATTACAGTCCACAATTTTATGACCACGTCTACAAATGATGGGGACTGTATAGCCCTGTCTAGCACATGCCACGCTATGCCCCTGCCTAAAACAATTTAGGCTTACTTCCGATATGTAAGATTCCCCAATTGCCTGTTAGGCTAGGATTTCCTGTCACTTTGTAGCGCACATGAATCATGCTGCTATTGTTTGTCATGGTAACATAGAGTTTT
The DNA here is from genome assembly GCF_963422355.1 of Corticium candelabrum. Lineage (NCBI taxonomy): Eukaryota > Metazoa > Porifera > Homoscleromorpha > Homosclerophorida > Plakinidae > Corticium > Corticium candelabrum. The sequence continues at coordinate 3,274,304 of NC_085087.1, read as the reverse complement.
CTGTACCATCTTGTGAAGTCGATATCTTTCTGGCCTAACTTGAATTTTATTTCTAGTCCGTTTGCGGTCTGTTTGTAGTACCATGCCATGTTGCTAGGATGGACACTTTCTTTAATCAAGACTGAAGGTATTAGTGAGGTCCTTTGGTTTTCTAGTTGGTAGACATCAAGAGGTTTATCGGATGACGACTGCACGTCTAGAATGGCTTCTCCTGCGAATGAAGAAGAAATGAGACAAGATGTTTATGGCTTGTCTGTTGAATTACACGACGCAAAGACATGTAATGCATGCGCAGAGGCAAGTGCATAGGTCGTACAGATACACGCAGCCACTCACGCACGCACATGCACACACACACACACACACACACACACACACACACACACACACACACACACCAACAGACAAACAGAAAACAAACAACCATGCAGACAGTCAGGCAGACAGACAAACGGACAGAAAACAGACAGACAGACCGACAGACAGACAGACAGACGGACAGACAGATTGTTATATTTGAACTCTCACTCTACCAGTAACAATCGCTGACTTTACGTATGCATAACAATAACAGTCAATGAACAAAATGTTGAACGTCTTTATCATACAGAAAATCATCAAAATTGCACTTAGACAACTTCGACAACATTTTAAAAGTCACACGAGAGTTGCAAGACTGTACAACTACAGAGAGTTGCTTTCTCCATCTATCTCTAAAGTCTGTTTTGCTGTTATGTCCATTTGCATCTTTTGACATTTTGGAGATCTTATCGAGATAGTCTTCAGCCATAGAGCCCAAAAGCAAAAGTGTTAAAAAACCAGTGGAATACATGTTGTACAGACAGACATACCGAGAGACAGACCGAAAGACCGACAGACAGACTGACAGATAGATAGACAAACAGACAGACAGATAGACAGACAAACAGAGAAAGACAGACAGATAGACAGACAGACAGACAGACAGACAGACAGACAGACAGACAGACAGACAGACAGACATATTTTTAGTTTGACAGAGATTATGTGCGATTGGGACAGTACAGTTGCTTGGTTCTGTTGTTTGTATGTTTCGATGTTAAAATATACATACATACATACATACATACATACATACAGACAGACAGACAGACAGACAGACAGACAGGCAGGCAGGCAGGCAGGCAGACAGATAGACATACATACATACATACAGACAAATAGACACACACACACACTCACCCACACACCCACACACGCACGTACGCACACACACACACACACACACGCACGCACGCACACACACACACACACACACACGCAAACACGCACGCACACACATACCCACATACACCCGCAAACACACACACACACACACACACACACACACACACACACAAACACACACACACACACACACACACACACACACACAAACACACACACACACACACACACACACACACACACACACACACACACTCACACACACACACACACACACACACACACACACACACACACACACACACACACACACACACACACACACGCCCGCCCGCACACACTTTGCATGCGTGGCACATGCGACGCGTGAATGAAAACATGCAGGGCACGTGAGCCATCCACGAACGTAGGTACGAGTGTACAAACACCCTTATCACAAAACTAGTCGTTTTAGCGCAATAGTACATCATATATCAAAAAAATCTCAAGAATTCTACAAAACTTACTGCATTTTACGTCATCGTCAGCTGCAAACGCTGTGCACACCAACAAACCCAGCCCCATGACTGCTGTCGATAACAACACACACATCATAGACCAACAGCGCATAGGCAGTCTAGAAACAAACTTTGACAAAACCAGCCAAAGGCAAAACGCTAACAATATAGCAATGCGTTACAAAACAGCAAAACCGTGGAGACACATTTGTATACATCTTGAGAGTGGCTCTCTGGGCTAGTCGGTAAGAGTTGTTCGTTTGAGGACGCACTGATCGACGTCTGTTGTTCAACTCTTCAAGGATCCACTGTAGACACTTGAAAGCGTTCGTGTGGCGTGACCTAGTGGTAAATTAGTCACATCCTTTCACACGCGATCAAATTGATATTCATAGCTTCGTTTGCTTGTACAATCGTGATAAAATTTGACAGCGTAGACTTTGTATACAAGTGCATATGTGGACGGTGGAAGCGAATGGCACTGAAAAATACGAGGAGATTTGCTGGCTGCTCGAGACCAGGTGTGTAGTTAGTTATTGTTGAGCCGGAGTAGTGATGGGGCATTGCAAGGTATCTGTGACCACACAGTTGATGTCATGTGAATTGCAGACTTTTGTGATCGGTGGCGCCACTCCAGGCATGAAGAAATGAGACGCCGGATTAGTCTTTAGAAGACCACACCTACTACAGCTGACGACTCGCCGCTCACACAGGCACCTATTGAGTGGCGCATCTGTGGCGTCGGTGCACTTCATAAACCGTGGTTTCAATAGTAGGTGTGTGCCCATTTGACGTTACTCCCTATAAATGTTAGACGCCACAGTATACTTGGCGTTGCACTTTTGTACGTACGACAGCTGATGTCTTCATCTCAGGTCCATGCAGAGTCACCAGACTTAGCCTTTTGCCTAGCCATGCAGTAGGAATCAGTCGTTCTTCACTTTGACATATTTAGCCATTTAGATTGACATATGCGGTCGTCTTTATGAACTACGAATAGCAATTCGTAATGGGCGTGCCCTTAACTTAAATTTAATTAGTCGGCGCTGCTCTGGCGCTGTTGCAAAAATTGGCTTGGCGCTACTTGCAGCGACATATGTAAGCCAGATGCATAGCAAGCCCGTACGCAGGCTCTTGGGAGGGGAGCGGGACCATTTACTAATTAAAAGTGGTGCTGCCGTGTAATCTAAATTTACGTTCTGCAATATCTTTATAATAATCTATCAGCTCACAAAGACAAAGTCACTGCTAGCACGGAAAAAGCTAAGTCTTCAACACAGATTCTAGTTGGAGCCTGCGAGGGTACATTTTAGCAACTCTTCAGTCTTCTGACGCTTTGCCGCAAACATCACTTCAATGATTTTGCAAGCAGAAGCAGCCCTCTTCCTCGCTTTCTCCCGCTCTTCGGGACGACCCATTCTACCGGTGGCAAACGTAGTATCGTTTATCCGGGGCACTATAGATGTCCTCGTGTACCCTGTTACGAATCGCACCCGAACACTTCGTGTCATTTTTTGTACCATCCTGACACGCGTCGCCCTGCAGCAATGCCTGATATCTAATAATGGCTTGTTCTTTTATCATGTGTACACTTCAAAGAGCCTTGCGTATGTAATTATGCTATAGGAAACCATCTAGACGTTGGGTAGCGCAGAAATTTTAGATACAGCGTTGGAAGTTACTCAGTCGAATGTGTCTATGTCATTGCCTCAAGCAGCGGAACCCCAAGGAGCTGAGGGGGGTCGTACGAACCCCCGAACCCCCTCTCTGTACGGGCTTGTGCATAGGCATTCCTGCTGGGGCCCAATTGTTAATTAATAAACAGTTGGCCTTACCAATTTAGAGATCTAGTGACGCCACTGATTACTAGTGTGTTTCCGTACACAGGTTAACAACAACAACAACAATAACAACAACAACACACACACACACACACACACAGTGACACACGCTCATCGTATATCTAGCTAGATCTATCAGTATACGTGACCAGGCAAGTATATACCTATAATTTAAAATATTTTTAAGACACTGGTTACCGATATGGATGCTAATTAACTAGAGACAAAACCTTTTAAGCTTCGCTTCTTCCTTCTAATTATCGACCGCGCATGTCGAAACCAAGTATCCAATGACGCAACTATATATGTAGGTTCAGCCATCCAGACTATATTGTTTGCATCACTTTATGTCTCTATGTTTTGATAAAACGTGCCAGACTATATTTTGTACGACATAGTTTTTTATGCCATGCTATTTTTTAATTATACGTGAGTGTTGACTTATCTTTCTACGTGTGCTAATCGTGACGTCACCGGTCAATTTTTCCGACTCGATCTGAGAAACATCAAGAGCTTGAATCTGTATAGAAAAACAAAATATCAAATGCTGCAAGAGAATTTGTTAATTAACCTTATGTTTGGAAACCTTTCTGAGCTTTGTTGGATTGCCTTCATTCATGTCCACGTAGCAGACTGCAAGCTTGGTAAACTGTTGTAAAGTAGAGTGTCAATTGGATAGTTTTCATACATCTTGTTGTCATCAGCTTCATGACATTTTGCCGTTGGGATGTCGTAATCAGTATATTGAATTCGGAATTTTCTGAGTTGACATTCCAATTGTGATTACATCGTAAACGTGACCCGGATGTAAAGAAGAGGAATTTTTGCTTGTACTTGTTTTAGTTAGAAAGTCTACGAGTTATGTCTTGTCTGTGATGCTTTTCTACTGGTTGGTCGAGAAGTATAGAGTTTGGCAATTTGTTGCACGAAGAATTTGTTTTCTTAGAAAGAAAGAAACGAGTACATGCTAAACACACACATTCCTACGGAAGGACTACAAATGTTGTGTCCGATCAACTGTAAAAGAATGTGTTACGTCGTATATTTTAATAATAGTTTAATATCAATATGTCATGTGCAACGCAGTAGACATAACAGGGCACATGCATGCAGTATTTGCTATTCATTCTATTTTATACTCACCTGGTAAGATAGCAATTATTGTCTGTACATTTGCATGCAGCTGTCTTTATTTTGTTGTAGAGCTAATTATGTAGGTAAGTATAATGAATAACAGATTTTAGCACGATGTCTACCATTACACCTTATAACTTACTCTAGTGTAAAATAATACATTAGAAGAGAAATCGCCGACGAAACAATCACAAAGATAAAAACCATTACGCCGACAGTCCAGACCGAAAAAATCCTAAGATACTAAAATAGTCTGCATTTATCATGATCGTGTGGGTGTGCCAGTGTTTATTTGCAAAAGCGCATTTTGCTAAGTTACATTCTAGGCTATCTGAATTGTGTGGAGTCAGTCTTCCAAACGTTCAATTTGACACATCCAGTCTGTGGAGCGCCTTTATTAGTAATGTCTTGTTTACTGTTATGTCGGTAAGTGGAGACACTATAGAGCTGTACTATTGTGTCTCGATAGACGGTTCTTTACAGCAGTTAGTTAATTAGAGATATAAAATCAACAACCACTTAATACTAATAGTTGAATGTTAATGTACAAAGGATATCGAATTTGCTACGTTTTAAGTAAACTAACACGGCCGACTAAATTCGTTGATTCTCTCGAAAGAAGAAAAATCTCTAAATTTGTGTTCTCTCAGTTGAATTCACAATCGTTTCTAAATTTGAAGAAACATTAGAGTTTACTAAATTTGCAACGCTAGGAGAATATCTAGACCTGGGAGCGAGTGATTCATTTACTATCACACGTGCTCCTCGAATGATTTCAACGTCGGATACCAAAATACAAAATCTATAATTTATTTTAGATAATGAGGTATACAGACATGCAACTTGGAGCAGGTTAAAAACTTTGTCTTACAGCTTACCAAGGACTTGCAAATAAAATGACGATTTGGAGGTGTTGAAATAGTTTGTTACCTATTATTAGAGGTGCCACATTCCCGTATCAGCCGCCAAAAGTGGACCGAGAAGTATGCGTCTATCGTGGATGCGGTACAAACTTTGCTCTACTGGTTGCACTATTTCGTTACTTTATATAGGATTAGGAGAGCCCGTCAAGACAAAGGGCAAGGTTAGAAATGCATGGACCGGTTATAATAATTGATGGACGTATATTCGGGTATTCTAAACAAAGACTTGGTATTGTGTAGATATAAAGAACGAAGAATTAGGCACAAAAACGACTAAAACAACCGTTTCCACTGACATATTTACACCATCACTAATAAAGTTATTCACATTTAATTAACTAATAGATTTTTCTGTATTTCTTACCTCCAAAATGTATTTCTGTCCAACTTCTTTGCTTCTCCGGATGTCCGTAAATGCTGTAGCTCAATTGTATTCCAACTTTGTTTTTGCGGTACGGTTAGAGTTATCATACCCTTGTTGTTTAAATAAATTGTAGTCTCTGTCTGCTAGCGGTTGTGTAGTGCCAGACGATTTTTGTTGAATCCGACGTGCTCACGCATATTTCAAAAAGGAGGAAGAGTTATTTGTCTGCGTGGCAGTTGCTAGATATCTAGCAAGGTGTTAGACAAGTCTAGATAGTGAATTTGTCCGTCACCTAGAATTTGTGACAAGTCAGCTAGAGCTGGATCGCGTTTTGATCTAATTAGTATATTATTGTGCTGAGAAATTGAACGTAGAAACAGTGTGAGCGCATGAGTGTGACGTATGAACGCATTCTCGTTTGCGTTCGGTATCGCTAAATTATTCGTTGACATTAATAAATTTGCGTTATCATATTTATTAGAATATTTGCTTGTAAGAAATTTGCATTTGATAATTGCCACAGTCGCTTTATAGTCACGTGTTTTTCGCTGCTTTTGCCTCCGTTGCTGCTTTATTTAAATTGTTTACCTAGCACGTTAGTTGATGAAGCAAACAGTCCCATATAGAATTCACACTCAACAGTTAGCTAAATTGTCTTTGATTTTAGAGCGATTAATTAATTAATATTTTGGGGATTAGCTAATATTGTAATTGATTACTACTACAGACGTTTGTCTAACACATTTTCAACTCGATTGCGCACCACTAACGGTACCATTGTCGTACAGATCTACTAAACTCCTCTGTACTAAAATCTAACAAATTATTTTTTCGATTGTTATCAATTAGTTAGTCTAGCACGTTTTTCATCTCTACACGAGATGCAATGACTGAAAGGATTCTATTTAGCTATATCAGCAGGTGATGCGGGCACTGACAGCATTCCAGTTGTTTTTGCTCTCAGCAGGCACAAGAGTCAATATCTCAAACGCTACCAAATAGACTATTCTGTGAATTGCTGCAGTTGATTTGAGTATTTCGCTAAGTTGGGTTGCTAAGCAAACAGAATACACCGCAAAATATTTGGTTACAATAATTAGCTACGAAAAATATATCTCTAATGGATTTTTACAAGATGTCTTATTTAATGTCAAAATCAGTTGAAATATACGCTGATCTAGATCCAAGGTCGGGCACGCGTTCTAACTGTTGACATCAAAATGTCACGTGATAGAATGCGATTATCAATTAGCTCGTCTCCTATACAGCGATAAGTCTAGTTTCTAATAAATAGCTACATCATAGGTTTTACTAGCCGTGAGTCATCTTCTGAAAAGTTGCTGACAAATAATCGGTCTCGTCGACATAGCAATTAATTATCTCGTTAAAGTTTTACCACTCGGTCTAGAACGAAAATTTACCACCAATACCAAATAGTCTGCAGGCGCTAGACTCTAGAATCTAGATACCTAGAGTTGCAGAATTTTCGAAAGAGCGGGTCCAGTTGTATCATTAGCCACGCCTCTAGCAGCCAGAACCAGCAAACTTACTTCAATCTGTATTCCCTACGTATACGGTTCATTAATTTCCTAGCCTATTCACTCTAGATAACTAGAGGGATATAAGTTTTAAATAGAATTGAACGAATTAACCATTTATCAAAACATTAATGAAGGTCAGTTTACTATAATAACACAACAAACAAGATTTCTGCTGCGGTGAGAGTGTCGTTGAACAGGAAGGTCCTGACCCTCAGGACCCCTCCCCTCTAGCCGCTTAAACGAGCCCTAGTAGGCTAAATCTATAGTTTGTGAAATGTGAAACATTACCAAACAGAATGAATTCCTAGAAACTGAAAACGTGTATAATACTGTACCTGATTGCTGTAATAAAGATTAAGGGTTACATATTAATTAATTTTACTAAACATTAAATGACGCATGCGTAGTAGCATATTGTTGTTGTTCGACTTCAACATTCGCCGCTGTGCTAAACATCTTTCTAGTAAGAGGTAGAATACTTCATCTGCTTCAAATTTAATTAAGTTTAAAGCATTTAATCTGAATCAAAAATTACTGAAGGGTTCCCTCTTATGGAAGAAAAGTTGGCCGAAGCTGTTGTTAGGGGACAACACGTCAGAGTGCGAGAAATTCTTCGCAGGACAGCCACCGATGTCAACTGGCGTAACGAAGATGGAGATACACCTCTGATGGTAGCTTCACGGCTCGGTCAAGGTCCCGTGTGTGTCGAGCTCGTCGAAGCAAACGCGAACTGCAATCTTACAGATAAACATGGCAACACGGCACTGCACATTGCAGCTCATCACGGCCACAAAAATATTGTCCGTTTGCTTGGTGTTTTCGGAGTCGACGTGACAATCAAGAACTTGGAAGGCAACACTGCCAGTCATGTTGCAGCTATTGCTGGTCACGTGCCTGCTCTTGGAGAGTTGAACATCATGGGATCTGACTGGACGGCGAAGAACAAGGACGGCAGGAACGTTTTGCAACAAGCAAAGCATAGTGGACACGAGGATGCTATCACCTATGTTACCAATATAGTGACAGGTTCATAATGTGTGTCTTAATTTAATGTTAAATTTATTAGGTTTATGTGGTAGGCACGGTAATGCACAGTACTCTATACTGGAATTGTATGTGCACAATGGAATTGAAACAGTTGAATTGCCGTGCTGTGTATTTTATGTTTGTTGTAAATGTTAAATTATTAATTAATATTGAAATTAAAATATTTTTTATTTTCTTATTGTGATCTTTTATTGGTTCTAGGAGGTTTTAGTTCAGGGCGACAAGACTATGGTCAGTATGCATGCAGAGTTAGAGAAGACTTATCAAAGCAAAAGATTGATGTTCCGCTATCGCTCTCGGATGAACTGGAAATTTTAACAAGAACAAAGCTGGAGAGAGATCAAGAGATTGAACGGCTGAAGCATGCAAATGAGGAAACAGTGCATCATATTGAACGGCAAACAGCCGAAAACAGGCAACTGGAGTTAGACATCGAGCAACAGAGAAAGCTAGAGAATAAACTGCCAGCAGAAGACCAACAGACATGGACCAAGATTACAGAACAGTTCAAGAGGAAAGCAAGTCTGAGAAAAAAGAAGTTTGATATGGAAAGAGAAAAGAGAGAACTAAACATGATGCGTGACGACTACCGCTCTCAGTTGACTGCTTTGACAGAGAAAGTCGTGGTACTAAGAAACGAGTGTACGAACCAGTTGCAACGTTTCGAGTCCTCCGAACAGCTGTTGAACAACTCAGAGTTGGCAGCTATAGAGTTACGGACAAGACACATCGAAGTAGAAGCGATAACAGTCATAAAGCAAGATAGTGTGGAATTCACAGACAGGAAACTTGTTCGCGGTTCCTTTGGAGGTACCAGTTGATGTGTTATGTTGTTATTACTGGACATACTGTGTTAACACGCATAAAAGCGCAGTGCCTATACGTGAGTGTTATGAACTTGTGTGCTTACCTCGGGGTAGTAGCACATGTACTTGTATATGAGGTCTATCAGCCCGCTATCTCTTAAGTAGTACAGTAGGTAGATGAGTGTTGGAAATCTAGAGACAAAGATGTTATGGCAAAATCATTTTGAGGGTGTGGTATCATCGATTGCAGTCAACAACAGGAAACTTCTTGGTTACGTATGTTTTTTGATTATGTCAGCTTCTAGAGAAGTGTTCTGTATCTAAAAAAGAGCTCAATCTAACGGCATTGATGACGACGGCAACGATGATGAGTGGGTTTGCAAGACCAACATTACTGGCCAAGACATGATCACTTAGTGTGTATGACTATATTTTAGACAAAAAGCTACGTAGAGTAGTAGGTTTGATAGCATAGGCGTAGGAACCACAGGGGCCACGGGGCCATGCCCCCTCCCCCAATCAGCAGGCTATGGTCACTATATAGAAATTAGGTCACCGTAAAGAAAGCTACAAGTGGAAGAAACGAGAGCTTCAATAGACGACGGTGCAAAAGCTACATTACGTGCAGATGTCCTGGGTACACAAGGCTACACTTGCCATGTATTGAGGTCCGGATACGCCTCTGGATAGTCTGAATATACAACACTCAATCAGATGAATTTCAGTTGTTCACTTAGAGGCGCATGCGCTTGTATCTCTATCAACTTGTTCTATTTCTGGTTTATCTCACATACAGGCACATGTGCTTTTATGCTTGGTAATCTGATACTGTGTAAGTGTATCTGTAAGGCACTTATTTGTTAAACTAGTTATCTGCCTGATGTGGGGACAATCCGATTTCAACTAATCAATCATGTTGTTTGACGAAATTGAGATTTGTGATATTTGCATGTATGATTTAGATTGAACAGTTACAGTCAGTCGGCAGGGCTGCTTCTGTGTAATGTGTTGCAACACTTTCTGTGCATGCATGATTAGTCTGACCTTCGTGCTTATCTCATCAAGCTCTACATTCAATCATAGTTGTCTCTTGGCTTTGACAGTTTTCCAACTTGACAGATTTCTTAAAGATGTCTTGTCTTTAGCAACGTTCTGTCCTGTTATGACTCAGGTCTGTTTGTAGTACTTTTGTAGGCAAGGTGGCCACTACAAGTTGAACTTGGGGGCTTGCGAGTAACCTACAGCAACTGCACACAAGTGAGGTCACTGTAGCCATGGAATGAGACGATGTCATTGCTGATGTTTGCAAGTGACTGTGATACTTCTATTTCAAGTGTGCACAATTCAATAATGAATAAGACGTAGTCAGAAAGAAACACCAGATTAAAGGAACAAGCACAAATGTCATTGTCTTGCTTTGTTACACCAATTACTAAGAGTATCTGTATGTTTGCAGTGGGCTTGATCACATACCAGACACTTGCTAATATCACTACAGCAGCGTCAGGTCAAATATAGTACAGTAAAACCTGTCTAATACGACTATGCACGGTTCCACAAAAAGTGATCACACTACACAGGTGGTCTTAATAAAAAGATTGGCCTCCCAGATGTTGCAACAAGACCCACCCCTTTCAGCACATTAGCAGAATGTTTCTATTATTAAGAACCTCGAAGTCCATTGGGATCTGCCTGGCAGATGTCCCCTCTTCTGCAAGCTTGATACCTTAAACTTGTTCGCCGAGCTTCAGATCTCTTCGTCTAGATCTCTTCATGGTCACTTGCAAAGCCGGAGATACAATGTATCAGGAAACATGGGAACCCGGCCTCGAGCTTCTAAACACTAAATATCCCGTACAATGGATGCCGTACTATGTTCATGTCAAGTGTGGTTGTGTGTAAAAGTTGTATCCGGTCGCCCTATGGAGGTTGAGACCTCAGCTTGGTCGCTATGACAGTGGTCGCTGGTCGCGGTAGCCAGTTGGTCGCACTAGCAAGGTTATTTTGTGTTGCAAACGGTCAGTGCACAGACTAATAGTCGCTCTAGATCTAGCCAGTTGGTTGCACTATCGAGGTGGTCGCAAGTACAGGTTTTACTGTAACACAGTGTGTGACATGGTTATTAGATCAGAAATCAGGATGACGATGATGGTGATGATGATCATTTACATTCTATCCACCCATACCAGGGTACTAGTACTATATTAAAGTTAATTTTTTTTGATTTTCCTACATTAGCAAAGTGGAATGTGAGTATGGTGCATTGTTACCCTACCAGAGTGGAATATAAGGCAAAATTTATGGTCGGACATTGTGTTCTGGCAAAAGAGGTTGACCCGATATTTTAGATTTTGGGCATTCATTCTTATTTGATTGCTGTATTTATTTGCTATCAAAATCAAAACAAAATTTGGCTTGTTTGCTGTTGTTTTGTTGCATGGTTGTCACAATGGTGGTTACAATTCATTGTAATAATTTTATTAAATTTTAGTTAAAGCAATGCGTGTGAAGTAATGACATGAACTGATCAAGATGAGCAAGCTAATTATCAATAGCATGTCATTCAACAAACAACTTAGTTACCGGCACGTGGCCTTCCCACCATGTCCTATTCGACTGTAGCCTTGTCCCTAGATTACCACTTGAGCCGGGAACCAGACACTGCCAGGCTCACGTGAGTCTGGGGACGAGGCTATTCAACAGCAGCCAGTGCAATAAATGTTGCTTGGGGCAATAAATATGATATTGCTCTAAAACGTCATTTGCACTCACGCATCTACAGGTCATCAACTCTTAGATCTTGCCTTCTGCTGTCTGTTGTTTGGACTTTTGGGTCGCTCATTGATTCCCTACCAGTACCATCCATGCAATAACGATTACACTTTTACCAGTCATGTCGGTATGTCCGATCAAAGCAAAATTATGGTCGGTCAATGACTGATGGCTGATCGTTATATTCCACTCTGCCCTACTATGTTTAGACATACATCTAAGGTGTAGTTTAGTGTTTTGACTTTGTGTCTGCCATAGATGCGTGTATTGGCTTATGGTGTAAGAGTTTGGCGGAAGTCAAAACGTTTCCGTATCCGTGGATGAGCAGTAAACAAAATTTGGAATTGTTTGAACATGAGGCCGCGTACTGCTCTCGTATCGTTCATCCTCACGTTGCTGTATTTCACGGCATCTTGAAAAACGAAGACGTCGTGGTTGGTCTATTGACAGAATTATTGCAAGGCTCTTTGCTGGATGTCATCCATTCTGCTTGTAGCAGCGGCCGATATCTAACGCTGAAGGAACGAGTGGACTTGTCACGTGATTGTCTCAGCGGTCTTTGTTTTCTACACCGACCAGTAAGTGTACTGTTGTTGTGTAGTGTTGTGTCACTGTCCGGGTAGTAGTTGAGTAATTAATTACTGTATTTCTTCGATTAAGAACCCTGAGTTGCTATTTTTCAATCACTGGAGACCCTGGGCTACAAGCATGGGTTTTTATTCTTTAACTGTTTTAAGAGAACAAACAAGCACCAATTTAATGCATCTGTCAATGCAAGATACAGATCTATTTATCAAGGTAATATGGTATTTCAACAGCCAACAAACAGATACCAGAATACATATGTTAATCTCTTCTCTAAACTACTATTCTTTTGCATTCTCTCACAACTGAAAGAAAGTTTCACTCATTGTCCTTATCACCACACACACACACACACACACACACACACACACACACACACACACACACACACACACACACACACACACACACACACACACACACACACCTCTTTAACGTGGTAGCTTCAGAGCTCTGACCGTAACATGGGTTACTCCGAGAATGGGTTTTGAATTGAAGAAATACGGTAACCATTAAAGTTTTAAGGTTTAGTTTACAGTAACACAGAGGCATTTATGAATGATAGCATTTCAATATACTGTACCATATTTCCTTGAATAGTAACCCGTGGGTTGCTATTTTTTCAAACTGATCAGAACCTATTAGGCAGGGTTACTAACTGAGTGTGGGTTACTATTTTTCAATGTCTGCTATCACGGTTCAAGTTGAAGTAAAGAGCTATGGAAGTATTTTTAGAGGAACACATTCTTGACACATGCAAGTCTGTCAAGTTAATCGCTCAATCATTTCTGTTTTCCTCCAGATCCGTTCTTGGAGTTCTCCTTCAGCTTGTCAGAATTCTTTATCCACTGTTGGACGTTTTGCCTGTTTATCTTGTATTTCGCCACCACAGCCGTTATCGATGATATTTGAGTTTCTTTCACAGCCCTCAATAGTTTGGCAATCAAACACATCTTTTTCTCTTCACAGACATCGCTGTTTCACGTGTAGACTAAAAATGCACATGCATAATGTTGCAGTCTCTGGCATCCAAGGCATGGGTTGCTAATCGAACACGGGTTACTATTAGAGGAAATATGGTACTCGTTTTACGATTTGTCATGTATAATGAAAAAGATTTTAGTGTGGTGCGGATATGTATGCATTGGTGTGCTGATGTGGGCACGGCAGTGTGCACAATGGGAATGGTCTGATGTGTCAGTATACCTTTATATTGTTACAGAGCGGAATATAATGTTTACAAGTCAGTCGGACATTGTGGGTTTAGCCGTGTGTCCTTCAACAAATCTACAGTAAACATTGGATATAACGACTTTGTATTTACCAACACTTTGCATACAATGACTTGTTTTCTTTGCCCGGTGGTTAGCTAGGGTCTTCTGTATTGGTTTTGTCTCAGATTTAGTGACATCGCAGATACTGACATATCAGATTTATTGACACATAAGTGAGCCATGGAAGCTAGAATTAGCTTTGTTTATAACAATTTGGCACCAAGACCATCATATTTCTGACTTTTTTTTTACTCCAGTAACTTAATGCCTACATGTCTAAATCAGAAAAAATTGTAGACAGTGAACATTGATTTTGTCTGATGGATTATGGTGTTCAGGTTCGGCTGTATGTACACACGGACATTCAACCAAGTACCATCTTTGTTTCTACTCTGATGCAAGCGAAGATCGGGGAGTTGGGTATGGCATGTTTCAGCAAAGGCCTGCCATCTCTTGCTGACTATCGGTCACAATACACAGCCCCAGAAACGGTGGAAAACCGAGCCTTCACTGAGCACTCGGACGTTTTCAGTATGGGAGTCACTCTATGTGAACTGTTTACTGGAAAACAAGTGAACGATGATATACATGCTGTAATGGCGTCAATAGACCATACTGACTTGCGATCTATTTGTGAGCAAATGGTGTGTGTATATCCGTCGGAGAGAATTCCGGGCACGGATGCCATCAAAGTGGTGAGTCGTGTTGCTCTGACGGCTGAATACTATGAATGTCCACAGAGGAGATTGGTGAAAGGTGTGCTGGAGGGAAGTCGGGAATTAACTCTGATTGACAACTCATTCTAATATACCATTGCTATAATTACATACGTCGATCGGTACGTGGGCTTGTGTGAATACAGCGAAATTGTATTTTTGTATTCTTATATTGTATTTTATAAAAAATATTTTCACTTAGTCATATTTTTTGAAAATATTTTTGAGACTACATCATGGGGCCAATTGGACATACAATGGCAATAGAAACGTGTGCATTACAATAGAGCAAGGCAGACCAGATAGTGGAACCTCATGATTGGATTTTGAGGATTATATATATATATATATATATATATATATATATATATATATATATATATATATATCAATGCTGGGACGAAATAAATCGACACTATGTAGTCGTGGTGTGTTGTTGTGTTGTGCTCAATCAGATCAGTCTGGTTTGTAAGGTCTCTTGTAAGCATCCTGAAGCAAACTCGGCCTCGGAGGGGCTTAGACCATCATGGCTGTCTAGACATAAGATATGACTTTACGTAGGATCATCTGAGTAGATCCAAGAAGAATTGTTTTCTGTAAGTGCTGCATATAGTAATGACCTGGAATGATGTTCAGCCATCATGCAATACATGCAATGTACGCTCTGACCCCAATGCTCCTAACACCATTGGAACAACTGGTGTCGAACACTGCCACATGTGGCTCCATCTGCAAGTTGCTGTACTTCGTCAACTTCTCGGCATCTTTCCTGGCAATGTTGCCATCAGCAGGACAGCCGATGTCAGGACAATAATTGCGTTGATCTGGTTAGCAATACGAATGGATGATGTACCACCTGATGTCCACTGGACTCCAAAATGATGACCCCAGTGGATATGTAGGCCAACTGTTTGTGTCAATCAGTATAGTCTGTCGGTGCCAAAGTACTGACCGCACAGTACGTCACAAATTGGTCAACTGTCTCCGAGTCTGCACTGCACAAGAGGCAAGTGGGACTGACATTAGAATGCTGTGCTCATACACAGTAGTAATGAGTTCGAAGAGCTTGGTCTTGAGTAGCAACAACCAGTCCCTTGATTGCAGCAGGAATCATGCATAGTATGTACATACTGCAAATCTATTCAAGTATATTGTCATCATCATTAAAAATTAAAAAATTAAAAAAATGCTAATGTATTTAATTTATTTATTCATAATATCATAAAATATATAATTAAAATATAACAGCAGAAGGTCAACTTTTGCACTAAATTATTTGCTAACAATATAGTGCTTGCTTGTGGTAGTGCATGTTTTTCTTTTAGATTGGCTATACACTCAAACCTCCTTTATCCGGACCTCCAAGATCCGGACACCTCCCTAGACTTGACACTTTTACCCAGCGCATATCAGGTCTTGGGGCTCTGAGGGTAAGCACTTTGGTAAGAAACTCCCTGTCTAGACACTCAATTCTCAAGCCACCTTGACTATCACATGCCAGTGTGTAGGAGAACGTGTATGTAACTGTAGTACAAAGTACACATGTACATTACAGTGTAGTACAAGTGTGTACTGTACATGCGTACTGTATGCAGAAATGGTATGACATTCACCACACATTATATTAAAATGGTCTGAGATTCCAAGGATATAACTATATTAGGATATCTTTTGGACTTTCCAAAATTCGGACAGTGGCTGGTCCTATACTGTCCAGATTAGGGAGGTCTGAGTGTACTATTGTAGTATGTTTGGCTTATGTGTACAGTAGTATGCTATATCAATAAAGTTGTTGTGCTCAATGATAAATATAATAAAATTTAATTAAAAACAATAATAAGTATGTTATTAATAATATTCAATCACTAATGGGTTGTAGCAATAAGGTAGATACGGATGCAGAAGCTTGTACTGTACTGTCAATGAGACTTGTTCACAGCTCCTCCTTAATTATATAGAGTGTGCAGTGAATACAGAATCAGATTGGAATGTGTGAAAGTAGACACCTGCCCTGATATTGTGTCAACCAGCTGTGGCTCATGCCTACTCCACAATTCCTGCTAGCAGGCAGTAAAAATGTGTTCAGGCCTGGCCAGGCCATCACAACCCTGCAGAGTGCCGGCCAGTAACACGTCGATCTAGGAAGAGGCGTGTGATTGTTTTTTCACACTTCTTGATAGTTGTAATTATGTTTCCATCTCTCTCTTCGCCTGACTCACAGACTGATCTATCCAGCTGCTGTCACTTGGGTGTTGGTTTGGTAGCACCTTAGTCATTCCACCCATCATGCCACATCACACACATTTTACTAATCATTTAGAGCCATGTTGTCTATCTTTTTCGACACTGGTGACCCAATGAGAGCCAACCACAGAGTCACTCAACATCGAGTTCCATCCACGGCTCATTGGAATTCACCGAGAAATTAGCTTTCTAGCGATGGCTGTTGCTATTTCTTATTGTTGCTTTGTGTTTATGGCCGCTTCTGCAAAAGCTGTTGCAAACGATATTGTTTACTGTGGTAGGTGTGGGTTGGGTTAGTATATACACACTGTTGACTAGTAGGCGAGCAGCTTGTTCTTCGAATGGGTTTCTTCATGTTGCTGATGAAACCAACTTGATAACATTCTTTAGGTGCTGGTCCTCATGTATTATCTCGTACCTCTAAAGCGGGCATCGTCTACCAACTGGAAAACCGATCAATCGTATTCGAAGGTTCGGATGCAATGCCTGGGAGCAAGCTGCGGTGGATCGTGTCAGTTGGTGATTCTACCCTGAGCGAGGCCGAGTTAGCTGACCTAGCAAATGGGGACAAAATCAGAGTGACGACTCTCGGTCGTCGCAGTCGTCTCACTGTTACTCTCGACGTGTTACTGAATGGAACACAATATCAGTTTGGGTTCGAAGACGCTCGTGGCAAATTTATGTATCGAAGTGAGGTGACAACTGTGAACATTGGAGGTAACCATATGATCACAACACCAAGTCAATAACGATACATTTGAAATTAACTTGAGAATCTCGTAGAACCCGCCAGCATTTCGTTGAGAAATATTGCAGTCGAAGGAGAGGAGGGCTCTGTTTCGATCAGTGGAGCGTATGCAGGATTCCCCACTCCTTCGGTCGTCCTACTATTTTCGAACGGCAGTAAGATCCACAAGTCACACTACACGTACTCACACGAGTGGTGGCACTTGGATAGCTCAGTAGCACGCGAAGGTGGCATATTCACACTCATAGCGTCTAACTGCCTCTCAATAACCAACACGTCATTTACAGTCAATGGTACGTTAATTGATTACTTACAGGTGCGAAACGTTCAAACACATACTCACAAGTCTTTTCACACAGTGAGACCTCGAGTGGATCTGAGACCGTTGACGAGTACAGCCTGTGTACTACACCGATGCAAGACTCACTATTTTGTGATTCGTCGCTGTCACGATGTCGTGATTCCTCTCTTCATCCAAGGCTACCCTAAACCTCGTGTCAGATTGTTATTCTATAATAGAGTAACAAGTGATTACATTGTGGTGGCCGATGACAAGCAATTGGGCATCAACACAAATCACGTTCTTGTTCTCCGATCGAATCGATTCAACGACAGCACATCGTACAGAGTGGAACTCGAAAATATAATCGGATCGGCACATGTAGAATTCGACATCGAAGTGACAGACAACGACTCTCGTTTATTTCAATGTCATAATCAGTCAGAGCTCATTGCTCCACATTCACAAGAGTGTATATTACCTAGAATTAGAACAAGCGATAGAAGTGAAACCGAATGGCAATGTCAATCGATCAAAATGAGTCCTATAACACCTCCCTTTGAGAGAAGTGAGGAAAGCACAATAGTCACTGATAAACCTAAGTTGCCTTCCTTTACATCAAAAGGTTGGTCTGTGTGTTTGAGTATTATTGTATGCATTGAATCAAGTATATCCTGTTTATGCTATAGTACCTGTTATTGTAAAGGAAGACAAACAAGACAACAAAAGTTCAAGTCAGTTATCTAACTTTCAATATATATATATATATATATATATATATATATATATATATTGAACACACATAAATATATATAATCATAATCCGCATTTACAAAATCTTCGATTATAGATGTCACCTTATGGGTGCCTGCTCTCGGAATTACTGGATGCTGCCTGCTTGCAATAGCCATCAGTCTCATGCTACATTTGATAATTAAGAAAAGTAAATTATTTTATGACTGCTGTATATATGTTTAATTGCATGTAGATAATGTACTGTAGGAAGAATAAGAAGGGAGAATAGAAACAAGCAGCAGCAGCAGCAGCAGCAGCAGCAGCAGCAGCAGCGGCAGCAGCAGCAGCAGCGGCAGCAGCAGCCAAAGTATGTAATAATTATGTATAAGATTTTCAATGTAAGGTAGATCGTACAATTTTAACCTCTCTCATTTTAAATTCTATTTAAAACTTGTCTATAATATAAACCTGTCTGGCATGTTGCGTCTTTGTTTGTCTAGCTGTCTATGCGTCTGCCTCTTTGTCTGTTGGTTTGTGCATCCATCTTTGTGTCCATCTGTGTGTTTGTCTGTCTGTCAGTTTGTCTGTCTGTCTGTCTGTCTGTCTGTCTGTCAATACATATATTTTCAAAGAACAACACTACTACATTCTAGTCTACGCCATAACTTAACTACGTGCGAATAAAGAATGTCCCAGTCTTGCCAACTTTCTGCTAATTACGCTAGCATTACACCTTTGCAAAGCTACCGACATGCATTTACGCCACAATAACTTAAATTCATGACTGTTCTTTCTTCCGTCTTCGTCTATAGACTGGAGTGACAGGCGGTGTAGGAATTGAGCTGCCTCTGAGCCCCAACGTCCGAAGTGTTCGAACACTGTCTATCTGTCTGTCTGTCTGTCTGTCTGTCTGTCAAATCTTTATATTTCATACATATGAACTATTACAAGCTATAAATACGAAAGTCCGTTATATATCAATTAGACCCGCATGGGTCTCTAAGAAAGTTATCAACTTAGGTTGCATGCAATTGGACACTATATATGTCACGAATGTCATTTTCTTTGCTTGGTGAGCGGTTCATCTTCTTGATGAGAACTTTTTCGTTGCACGCTTGGAGAGCTACAGCAAATCTTCTTCTCCAGTAGCACTTGAAATCTTGGTCACTGTTACCAAGGTCAATGTTTTTACTTAGTTGAGATAATTGAGACAGGAATGATTGTGCTTGTCTCCTCCAACGACCGAAGTGTCCCATAACTAGAGGCACGAAGTTGAGGCATAATCCACCCGGCAGGACCTTCGACTGATATTTCTCGACTTTCCTCTCTTCCCTTCTTACCGCTGCTGCCCCGTCTTCTCAGGCTGCTCTTGACAAGATATCGGCACACCATGGGTGGGCCAAAGACACATCTAGTTCGGCATCTGTTCCGGTTACTGGATCCATGATCGCTATGCCAGGTCGATCCTCGTAATCACAGTACCTTTCTCTGGGCTCTTTCTTGTGGTTTATGTGTAACTGGCTCAAACATTCGGACCAAACACCTACAATGGTATTATGGGTCCTGACAGGACCTGCGCCAGTCTTACACATCATGAGATAGTATCCCTCAGAATCCAGGTCTTTTCCGCCATCGCATCTTGTAATCCATTTTGAGGAGTCTACCGGCAATCCCAGTCTCAAAAGGTCGCCAACTAAAATTCTTTTGGTTTTAGTGGAAACCTCTGTGAGTTCGGGATGGCGTCTAGCCATGCTCCTGCCCCGCTTCCTTGAATTGACCTCAAACGCAATACTTCTTTTGGACAAGTAGCTGAGTCAATCCCTTCACTGGCTTCAGACCTGAGCAGACTGTCTGTTAGCTTTCGCTGTAATTTTATTTCAGTTGTCAAACCGGATAGGTGGTAGTTGGGATGGATGGCTTGATGTAGTGAACAACTAATGGTGTTGTCTTCCTTGTTGGAAATCAGGCAGTCAACTACAAGACTGGTATCTGGAAGCGCTGTGACAACTGTGACAGAGAATGAGCCCAAGATGATACAAAGGCAAATGCTGATGTGGATGAGAGCAAAGTCATACCAAAACCTCCCTATCTGATAGGCCACGCTACTTGCTGCCACTGGCCCATTACTAAGAGTCTTGCAACCCAATAGACAGAAGAATGTTGTTTTGGTCTGTTCGTCATGTATGGCAGCCACTGTATGTAACATTTCTGGTGGTATCACACTCGCCTTAGATGATTCAACCGGCTCACATGGCAGTCTCTTAGTAACAACATTGAACTTTGGACATCATTTAAGTCAAGTAGCTTGTTGCAGAGGAGGTCACCCTTCTCAGCATTTGAACAGCAAGCTTCTGTGACAAACTTGCTGGACCCAAGCGGTATTCCAAGCACATTTACTACTTTCGATGCGACTGGTACCGAGGTTGATGACACTACGGCTCCATGTACAACTGCTGTTGGGCTATAGATTTCACATTTGTTACTGGCCACTTCCAAACTGATTTCCATAGACGTAGTCTTCATTTCTTCGAATGATGGAAGCACACTCACTGAGTTACCCAAAAAATGTCGTCAAGATATGCCAAAACTCTGATGTTAGGGTAATGCTCTTGTAGCTCCTTCAGAAATGGGTGGATTCCAATTGAGAACAGAACTGGCCCAAGAGGGTCTCCTTGGTGAATGCCTTCCTCAGACAATATTATTGATGGCAAAGTATCCTGTTGAAATACTAACGGACTTGATGAAGAATACATTTGGGCCATGTGCGAATAGATGTCGGGATGATCTTGAGCTACTTGCTTCAAAAGGTGAGATCTTCTTATCGAATTAAAAGCGTTCTTCACATCAGTTTTTAGAAGAATCCAATCTGGATTTTCCTCTAACAATAGCTGTATATGATGAACAATAAGCTCGCATCCTCCTGGTGTGGCAACACCATGTTGTAATGGGCAGAAGAAGTCCTCAAATTGTCTCTTCTTTGACTACAGATAGCTCTTGCAGTCAATCTTCTAAGTACCTCTCCAATTGCTAATGGCCTTACATCTCCATTTGGTTTGGGTAAGGCAATAAGACGTGCTGTTGACATGAGCTGGCAGATGGTTTCAGGTAAGGCACCCCTAGCTATTGCTGAGCAAGCAGAGTATAGAAGGTCAGCTGTGAGTGGATTGTCTATAAGAACTTGTAAGTGTTTGTATCTCCAACCCAAAGGCCCAGTGCCTGAACCATTAGGTGACTTCCTCACTGCTTCGTATAGCTGGTTCTTGGACAGGTTAAACGTCTCTTCATTAGGCAGCGATGGAGAGCTTAGCGACTGATCTCTCCTGGCTGGATGTTTTGCAGCCAATTTCTCTGCTGTCTCTTTGGTTGATGGAGCCATGCCTACACTGGTCAAAGCTCTTGCTGCACGCGATAATTCACCACTCTTCACTAACCTCAGGGCACCCTTCTGACTCTGAGACGTTAAATCATGCTGTTTCCATATTGGTTGTTGCTTGTTGAAATCAATCAGTTCATCCCACTGTAAATCAAAGAATTTTCTGTAGGTAACTCTTCCTTGTTTCATGCCTGAGTTACCTCCCCGGGATGGGTTCAAAATCATTCTCGGTATTAGGAAGAAAAGCTTCCATGCACTCTCATCTGATGGATCAAGTGTATCATCCGGAGGGCTACAGAACAGCAATCCTGAAAACTCACTCTGAAAACCGGCTTAATACTTTGATCTGATCTAGGCAGAGATGCTTTGATGATGTCATCGATAGATATGTCTCTTATGTAAGCCCAAGCTTTCGCCTCAGGGGTGATATCATCAGAGCACGTTACATATGACTGAAGCCTTGGACTTTTCCAAGTTAATGATATTGGATAGAGACTGAGCAGACTTCACTTGCGGCTGATCTGCCAACGAGGTCGTACTAGCTGAACAATTCTGGCTGTTGGAAGGCAGTTGTCTCGTCTTCATCCTTGATGCAAGTCGTGACTTACATTTCGAAGTGTGCTGGCGCACTTCATAAACCATTGATGACAAAAGGGGTATGAGGACAAACCCAGACGACTTATGAACTGTTCAGGTATATCGTCCTCTGGGTGGAATTGACGGACATATTGGAGAAGTCGTTGAACAGATCCAGAAAACTCGCAGCTTGAAATAAGACACGTTTCAACTTGAGACATTGCATGAAAATTCTGTTTAGACAACTAACATTCGAAAAAGACGAAGACAAAGACAAAACAAGAGCGTGCGTAACGTCTAGGCCGCCATCTTATATACGGGATGTCTGTCTGTCTGTCTGTCTGTCTGTCTGTCTATCTGTCTGCTTGCTTGTCTGTCTGCCTGTCTGCCAGCCTGCCTGCTTGTCTGTCTGTCTGCCTGTCTGGCTAACATAACATTTCTATAACTAAACATATAGAAATACATGCTTCTATCTAGTGAACGCTACTTTTGATGCCTATGTCACAAGTGTTCTCATTAACTTGAGCTGGTATGTACGGTGTGTCTGTCTGTCAGTCAGTCTGCCTGCCTGTATGTTTTCTGTCTGTCTGTCTTCTATTTTCGCCATCAACATTTACCATACAGTCTGTCTGTCTGTCTGTCTGTCTGTCTACTTTCATATATTTTCAAATTTAAGAATAATACAATAGCAAATAGTTAACTACTTTGTCCTAGATATGACAGATACAATAATAGTAACATCTAAAACAACTAACTAATGTATTTATTAGACTAATGGATTACAGGGATCAAGGGATCCCAATTTTAGAATCTATAGGTCAAAAGGGTATTTGTCCACTGCTGAAAAACATTGGAACCTTTTCTTAAAAGCACATTAGCATTGCATTTTTGCAGTTCAATTGCCAATCGTTGTCTGTTTGTCTGTCTGTCTGTCTGTCCACCTACCTGCCTACTTGTTTGTCTGTCGATCTGTTATTGCATCTTGTGTGTGTGTGTGTGTGTGTGTGTGTGTGTGTGTGTGTGTGTGTGTGTGTGTGTGTGTGTGTGTGTGTGTGTGTTTGTATACATGTGCACAAAATAAATATTGTGGTGCTATGGATCGAACTAATCAACAAATTATTCTTTTACTCCTGTGTCTTGTCGATGGTCATAAGTTTCAATATAACTTTATTCTAGATGGTTTGAACATAAATGTACAGACACTACAAGTTCCCAAACAGACAAAGTAGCTCAATTACCTACAGAAGACGGGATGACTAATCCCACATCATTTCAAAGCCACTCATTCTCTGGTTGCAGAAAAAAGAATGATGATTCCAATATCTGCCCTCAATTACAAACCAACCAACTGACTCCAAAACAATCAAGATACGAGAATTATCAAACACCAGAATATGTCAACTTGGTATTCCAAAACACACGACAAGCATTCGAACAGTCACAACGTAAACAATCCCGAACAGTAAATGAGAAGGTAGAATCAACAAATCATCAACATTTCTCTAATATTAGTTCACTTTCTGTATATTTTAGCGTCGAAGCATCACCTTTGAAGCAGACGAACACAATCAGTCTCTTCCATTCAGACCCCGGCAAGTGAAGAGAGTAAAGTATAGAGCTCAAAACTCAAAGCAGACCCTGCAGGAAACAATACAATCACAACATGAGTATCAATTTGCTTAGAACGTAAAAGTATTCAATTGTAGCACAATGTGAGTCTTATTTAAATAATAAATTACATTAGGTTAATGCAATTAAGCTGTAACACACACACACACACACACACACTTCATTCTTTGGTAGCCCACCCCAAAGGATGATGGCAACTATGTACTGGCTGTCGGCATTTATGCCTTTTCATGTCAGAAATTCTCAAGAAAAATTTCTTGCATCTGACACATTGTAATCCTGATTTCATTCATTCTGATTTTGTTGGTCGTTTCCCTCTGTCACATTCCATCCCTGATTTTGTCTTGAATTTTCCTACACAATTGTCACAGCAAAGACCTCCCCAGAGTGCACACACACAGACAAAGACACACACACACACACACACACACACACACACACACACACACACACACACACACACACACACACACACACACAGACACACACACACACACACACACACACACACACACACACACACAGACACACACACACACACACACACACACACACACACACACACACACACACACACACACACCACATCATGCACACTACGCCACATACAACAGATTCCCTACATAAACGGCTTCTCTACACCAAAATTCCTAGTAGCATGCCATCCGGGGATCGAAAGGTGTGTTGATCCGGCCCATTGTCATGTCATGCCTTTTTTCATAGTGCTCATCTAATTTACATCCGCGATGCATGATTTCATACCATACCATTGACCACCACTTCAGAAGAAACATTGGCTTCATGCACGTGTTGACACTCTCCGTACTTCTGCTCCAAACGAGTGCCGTCGCTTGCACTAGATGCGGTGAGCTGCAGCCGTTCAGTGTAACCCATTGAATTCGCTGAATTTCTCTGCTGTGTCCTTTCTAGGCTCTCAGCAGACACTCGGAAACGTATCGTTCACATTCTACACGTTGACACACACGAACGTTACGATTTTCCCGCAGTTCTTTGCCTCCAATGGTTCCGCTAATTGGTTTGTTCAACTTGGCCGTGCGCAGATACGATTGGAAGAGGTGCGGAACTCTTCACAGATCGAGAAAGAGCGACTGGTCCTTCTGAACGTCAGAGAATCGTTCGACAACTCGTCGTTCGGCTACTTGACGAACGGCACTGATGTTTCTAGCAGCAGCGGATTGGCGACAATGATAACCGGAAGTGAGTTGATGTTGTTGTATCTTATCTAGTTCCCAACGGCCACATACACACGTGTGCAATTTGCTGATTGTTTTGTGGTTACTTGCGTCCGGTAGCTATTCCGTCTGTTTCTGTACGAAATGAATCGGAGCTGCGAGAGTATGATGTAGGGCCGGGAGAGAGACCGCGTCCTTTGTGTTTGTCGGTGTTTGGAAAGCCGGCGCCCTTTGTTTCGGTTATTAGAGGCGCGCATGTGCGAGTTCCATTCAGTTGGACGAACGGCAGTCGCTGTTTGCAAGTGGAGGACTCATTAGCACCGTATGAGGAGAGTGTGGTTTACAGTGTGGTCGCGTCGAACTGCTTCGGGAACAGCACTATTTCGTTTTCAGTGGAAGTGAGAGGTAATGAGCTAATTAATTGGACTGAAATACGATTATTGGTGTGTTTGTGCTGTTTTGTGTGTATGTAAAGTGGAAATGTTGATTGGTATCCCTTTGTGTGTGTTACGTACGTGTGCTGACCTTCTAATTCACGTTCTAGTAACACATATTGTACAGCAAAGTATTAGACCAGGTCAACTAAATAAATTGATTATCATCTCTGTCCATCCCCAAGTGGGAGGTTGTATGGTGATTATTTTATGCGCATGCTCAAGGCAGAATTCTGCTAAACACTAGCTAGAAGAGTCTCATCATCAGGAGTGTCTAAGTTGCAGTCATGTCAGACATTTTATTTTGGCGACAAAGACATGAATTTTAGGCGACAAATGTAGAAACTTTGAAGTGACTCAGGCTATAGCTCATGCATCTGTCGCTAGAAAACTCCTGACTCCAGTAGTATAGTCTTGGCATGGCTAGACCTGCTGACAACTGTCTAGCCACGTCAGCAAAATCCAGTCTAGTAGTACTTATTTAGTTGGTACAATGGACTTTTGATGTGTGAGCTACCAATTTGACAGACATGTTGAGAGGCCATGCAGTTTCCTGCGCCAATTCTGTGCTAAAAGTAATGTGTTGACAGGCACCTGTATGTGGTACAGCAGCTGAGCTAAATTAGTGAATGTGAAAGAGGTTTCAGCACAGTAGCCCTTAGAGAAAATGAGCTAGCTAGTAGAATATTAATGTCGTATGAAACTGCATGCATGACCGACTGTTGGTCTTGAAGAGAGATCTGTTTATAAGTTCCCTTTTGTCAACTTTGTGTGTGTGTGTGTGTGTGTGTGTGTGTGTGTGTGTGTGTGTGTGTGTGTGTGTGTGTGTGTGTTCAAAGATATCCAAATAAAAGTGAATACTTTGCTCTGATCATGTGACCTCAACAAAGCCCGGATTAGTCCTTGCTTCATTACATTAGCCATTTGGTGCCAGTGTCCATTCTGTTGCCAGGCCCCCCAAGTCTTGGGTGACAGTTCTCAAAACCTTTGACACCCCTGATCATGGTAACGTGTGCTGGGCAGGAAAGCCAAACTAGTCAATGTCTTCTGCATTGGTATAGGAAGATATTCACGAGTGGAGGGGGGCTGTACCGTGGATGTCATCGCGAGCAAGCAAAAACTACCTCTCTCGCCAGACTGTAAACAGATTTGCAAAGTCACTAGCACAGAAAATTTCAATTCATAAGGGGCTTCAGCTCACACAAGCCCCCCTCCCCCCCCCGTTCCTATGCCAGTTTTTCGTCATACTTTAGGTGCTCAGACTCTCAGATAACTGATGGCCTCAATTGGATAATCGGATTCTAAATCCAGATAATTGAACACAAAATACTATGGTGAGTTTTGCTTTGATCATTGGCCACTGGCAACCAACAATTCGTGACTAGGTACACGTACCAGCTCAGAATTTAGTTAAAATAATTGTTACCTAGAGGCCTGACTGTATACGTAAAAGCATATTTGCTTTTTGTTCAGGTGGTGGTGACAGTGATGAAGAATTATTTCCTTGGTGGGCAGCTGTTGTTGTCAGTATTGGGTGTGGTGTACTTGGAACTTTCATTCTGTGTCTCGTCTGTTGTGTGTGTCATCGAAAATCTCAAGGACATCTTAAAGTCAAAGAAAGCAATGGAACAACTTCTTGCAATAACAATAATAATAATAATAATCCAGACGACAGACAGTACATTGAAATGAATCCGTCAAATGTGTCACCGTCACCACGACGACATTCAAAAGCATTACGTCCAAATTCGAAAGCATTACCTCCAAATTCGAGTCACACTCTGCCTGTGCGGCCGTATGCAACTGTCCGAATAACTGCAGCAGATCCGGTTTATTTAGGTAATTTGAATCGTTCAAGATACTCCTTTTTTGTAACTTCATAAATATTTCCATCGTTGTAGGCTCACCTGCCGTCGGTAGTGGAAACGGCACAGTAACACATGTGAATGATGCTTCTGATAACGAATATGAAGTGATGGCTACGGTAATTGTTGTACTTTAGTCAGTTTCATTGTTTGTCATGATGTTTTTGAGTTAAACAGGTATCCAAGAAATCCAAGAATGACTCTCAGTATGAAAGGGGCTGTGCTGCAGTCTCGAAGAGAGCTAGCGATCTCAATCAGTAGATCGGATTTATTGCTGATAAAACTGAGTCGTTATGACCATGTGTCACTTGATTCAGTTGGATTGTGAGCAAGTTTTCAATATAAGCTAGCTGATAAGAATGTGTTGTTGTGTATCCGTCTTTGTGTCTGTTTTGTGTGTGTGTGTGTGTGTGTGTGTGTTTGTGTGTGTGTGTGTGTGTGTGTGTGTGTGTGTGTGTGTGTGTGTGTGTGTGTGTGTGTGTGTGTGTGTGTGTGTGTGTGTGTGTGTGTGTGTGTAATTGCGGCGACTAAAGTTCTACGAGTTCTATAATTGCTTGGCCGTTCCGTTTTACTGGACTTCTGTTACCAGTTGCCGTTAATAATACCTGATGGTCCTTGTACCTCCGTTCAGTAAGTCTAGGGCAGTGAACGATGCTGCCACTCGTCATACATCAAGAGCCACCACTTGTCACAGTGTGGCGAGTCCTTGAATGGATTCTTTCATCCTAAGCAGAAAAAAATTTGCCCAAAGAAGAGCAAAGGAAGTTTGCTCTCAGCTCGCGACATGGAATATCAGGTCATTAGTGAACGTTTCTGGACGAGTCAAGACGACATTTGTGCATGGAGGGAGAGTGAGGCACCGACGATCGACGAGTAGTAGTTGTTGGAGAGTTGCGAAGAATTAATTTAAGATTAACGTGGCTGGCTTGCAGGAAACTCATTGGTTTGGTCAGCCAATTTATTCTGTAGGGGACTTGGTTGTTGTTTCGTCCGGAAGGCCTCTTCCTACTGACAAGGGTACATTCTGGCATAGTGAAGGAGTTGCTGTTGTACTATGTGGAAGTGCTCTCGAGGCTTGGAAAACCAGTGCCTCCAACAGTATTTTAAGAGCTGCTCCGGTCTGGCTCACCACAATACTTTGCAACTCGCCAGCTTCCTGTTCATGAACAGCCTGGTGCAAGACAATGCTCAGGATGCCAGAGATGGTTTAATAGTGCAGAAGGTTTAGCTGTGCACAAGTGTGTACGTACCTGTTGATCAGCCACAACTGACGCCATGCAACTCAAGCAGTGTTGTCAGAACCAGCCCCTGATCTAGACACCTCAACTGAGCGTCCAGCTGTGACTAACATGGCTTGCTGCTTGTTCCACTGTGGACAATGTTTGCGGTGCTTCAAGTCCAGACCTGGTTTTAGATGCCATGCATGACTGGCACTGCATATCTGTCGACAGGAGCTCTTTTTGGCATGTATGTAACGACTGCAATCGACAGTTTTATTGGCCTCGAGACTTGAAACGTCACTACTGTTCCTCCATTGCAGTTCGTCAAACTTCGTAGCTCCCCTCTTTGATGAGGGTGGCGTAACCAGATAACTGGCATCTGTACACACGGCATGGTGTGTGTGTGTGTGTGTGTGTGTGTGTGTGTGTGTGTGTGTGTGTGTGTGTGTGTCCGTTCGTGTGTGTGTGTGTGTATGTTTGTGTGTGTGTGTGTGTGTGTGTGTGTGTGTGTGTGTGTGTGTGTGTGTGTTCGTGTGTGTGTGTGTGTGTGTGTGTGTGTGTGTGTGTGTGTGTGTGTGTGTGTGTGTGTGTGTGTGTGTGTGTGTGTGTGTGTGTACATGTGCACAAAATAGGTAGTGCTATGGAACTAATCAACAATTCTTCTATCACTCCTGTGTCGATGATCATAACTTTGAATGTAACTCTATTGTAGATGGTTTACAGATAAATGTACAGACATTAGAAGTTCTCAAACAGACAAAGTAGCTCAATTGTTTCCTACAGATGACGGGATGACTAATCCCAGCATTAGAAAGCCACTCATTCTCTGGTTCCAGATAAATGAATGATGATTCAAATGTCTGCACTCAATTACAAACCAACCAACTGACTGCAAAATCGTCAAGATACAAGAATCATCAAACACCAGAATATGTCAACTTGGTATTCCAACTCACATGACAAGCATTCGAACAGTCACAACATA
The DNA here is from genome assembly GCF_963422355.1 of Corticium candelabrum. Classification (NCBI taxonomy): domain Eukaryota; kingdom Metazoa; phylum Porifera; class Homoscleromorpha; order Homosclerophorida; family Plakinidae; genus Corticium; species Corticium candelabrum. The sequence goes on along the minus strand of NC_085087.1, from coordinate 3,244,316 downwards.
AACAATTCCGAACAGTAAATGAGAAGGTACCAGCAAACAGATCGTCAAACATTTCTCTAATTTTGGTTCACTTTCTGTTAATTTTAGTGTCAAAGCATCACCTTCAAAGCAGACGAACACTCTGACGTTCAGACCCTGGCAAGTGAAGAGAGTAAAGCATAGAGTTCAAATTCATAACAGACTTGCAGGAAACAATACAATCACAACATGAGTATCAATTTGCTTAGAACGTAAAAGTATTCAATGACATTAGGCTAGTGCACTTAGATGCGTACATTACCCAAATATTGTATGATATAAAAATTATATTATGTCATGATATTGTACTGACCGACTCCGTGTACTGTACATGATTGTTTAGAATTTTGTCAATTATTATTCCTACCCACAACTGTTTTGTAGATATCATTATCTATGAACAATTTTCAGTCCGTAGTTGTACATAATGATATTTCCTTTCTCCTGACTCGTACCAGTGGCTAACACCCTGCAGATCATTGTAACTTTTCCTACTGAATCTGTTTTCGCTTACACAGATCTCTCATCAAATCTATGTTGTAGAACTAGTGTAGCATATACTAAAGTACTGTAGATGGTTGTCAACATGATGACCTAAAATTGTAACACACACACACACACACACACACACACACACACACACACACACACACACACACACACACACACACACACACACACACAAACACACACACACACACACACACACACACACACACACACACACACACACACTCACACACACACACACAGACAGACAGACAGACAGACAGACAGACAGACAGACACACACACACACACACACACACACACACACGCACGCACGCACACACACACACACACACACACACACACGCACGCACACACTACCACACCGGATCGCACAACAATTTATTACATATTTCCTACTTCCTACACCAAATTCTATTAACTATCTCGGAGTCTTAACGTGTGTCCGGCTCATAATCATGCCACGCCTTTTTCTGATTGAGGTCATCTAATTTACATCGCTATGCAGGATTTCGTACACTAGCAAACCATTGATACCACATGTACAGAAGGACTTCATGCTCGTATTGACACTCTCCGCACTTCTCCTCCAAACGAGTGCCGTCGCTTGCATTAGATGCGGTGAGCTGCAGACTGTCTAGGCAGTCAATCTAACCCATTGCAACCACTGATATCACTGGTGTGTCCGTTCTAGGCTCTCAGCAGACACTTGGAAACGTGTCATTCACATTCTACACGTTGACACCCACGGAAGTTACAGTTTTCGCGCAGTTCTTCGACTCCAACGGTTTTGCTGACTGGATCTCTGACACTAGCGGAGCACGGGTAGGACAGGGATACGTGCTGAGGTCTTCAAAGGTTTCTAAAGACCGACTGATCCTTCCAAACGTTACAGAATCGTTCGACAACTCGTCGTACAGATACGTTCTGCACGGCAGGGCTAGTGGAACGGCGACTGTGAGAACCGGAAGTGAGTTATTTGTTGTCCGACCGGCACGTCCAACACTACACGTGTGGCGCAGTTGTAAACGTTGATTGCTTTCCGTTCTCTAGCTATTCCGTCTGTTTCTTTACGAAACGAGTCGGAGCTGCGAGAGTATGTTGTAGCGCCGGGAGAGAGACCGCATCCTTTGTGTTTGTCGGTGTTTGGAAAGCCGGTGCCCTCTGTTTCGGTCACTAGAGGCGCGCATGTGCGAGTCCCATTCAATTGGACGAACGGCAGTCGCTGTTTGCAAGTGGAAGACTCATTAGCACCGTATGAGGAGATTGTGGTTTACAGTGTGGTCGCGTCGAACTGCTTCGGGAACAGCACTATTTCGTTTTCAGTGGAAGTGAGAGGTAATGTCATCATGAGTTAATTGGACTGAAATGCAATCATTGTTGTGTTTGTGCTGTTCTGTGTGTATGTAACCTGGAGATGTTGATTGGTACCTGTCCTGTGTGTTAGAAATTTCTCTAACAGACCCTCTGATAGATAATTAATGCGTGAATGATAATAAATTTATTGAATGCTGGATTCCATTAATAATTGATTACCTGAATCAGATATTATAGGGGCCGTCCGTAATTATCAAATAATTTAAAAATCTGAACGACCTTGGGAAGTGGGTGAGTAGGTGATGCCATATAGTGGGTCAAAGGACTGTTGGAATGAGAAATCATTTGAACATTGTGCATGGCCAGCAGATTTCACATGTCAGTAAGGTGATGAAAAAGCAGCTTACTCTTGTTGGTGTACGAAGAGGAAGAGAGAGCCTTTCTTCCAATGCAGCAAGATGCATGTCACCTCCTTGTAACAACTTGAGTTGTGTGCAAGGGCAATGGCGTGACAAATACTCAAAGGCAGGAAAGCTAGAGATGACATAATAGCTAATAATGTTGGAGTCCAACAGGAAATGCATAATACCAGCAAGAAGACGTGCTAGGACTAGGACCGGTTATTTCTGGCAACATAATGAACCGGAATGGAAATGGTCGCACTAACATAGTGATGGGTCTAGTATGATTGCTTCGGTATCCCATGCACATGCAGAGGATGAGACAAAAGTTAGTGGGTTCGCTTTGAGAGTCCAAAAATAACATTCTTGAATACAGGTGGGATTGATTCCTGTCAACTGTTGAAGGAAGATGTTATTACGTCAGTGCATGAGACAATGGATGGAGAGATTGTTTGACAGCTATGGATAGTTGTTTGTATTAGGTAGGCATGAGTGGGTAAGAAGAAATTCTAACGTTTGGATTTAAAAATCATTCAATAAGTACAGATGGTTCTCATTGAATCCCAGATCCGGATAATTGAACCAGTCAGGAGTCTGTATTGAGGTTGTGTATATGGCAAGTGTGCAATAAGTTACTTCCTGTTAACATCGCACTCTCACTTAATAAAGTTATACTTATACATGTCACGTGACCATGGTATAAATAATTTATCGTATGATTAGCATGCCTAGATGGCTGTTACCGACACTCGAGTGATAACCCACCCCTCACACTCGTAAAAAGCCATATGACACACCAATCATACAATAACCTATACAGAAGTACTATAGTTTAAAGGGGAACTCCAACAAAAATACAACCTGATCTCAAAATGTAGGGTTTGTCGTGAAACTTCGTGCTGCACTACTTTCAGGCCAGCCGTCGCCTTGGTAGCGGAGAAAACACGGGTTAGGTACAGAGCATGTGCCAGTAATTGGTGCTAAGCTCCGCCTACACCATATGAATTGCTTGCATAGGTCAGTTATCTTGACAGTAAACTACACGAAAACTAAACGGGAATGGTAACTATAAAGGGATCTTGTGCCTTAGAAGAGCAATGAAAGTAAATGCTAGGCATTGTTTTCTCCCAGCAGACTTGACCCACTCCTCTCACAGAAGATGAGGCTAGCGCAATAAAATTCAACGGTAATTAGCGTTAGTCTTCGTTCTATTAATCTACAAAGAGAAACATTCAGTGGATTCGAATATGAGGTTCTCTTAGAGAGATCTGAGAAAGCGGACACTCCCCTTTCAAACAGCGGCTGAGCCAAGTGTTACAGGTGCAGAATGGCTTTGATTGAGCCTTAGACTTTTCCCCAAGCACAATGATGTCGAAGACGTAGCTAGTACTGTAGTACGTAAGTTTTTTACACCCTGCACAGTGTGTGGACTCGTGACCATAGCAATGTACCGCCCCTTCGTCATTTCTGGATACTCAATCTTCTATCGTGGCTCGTGAGGCATCAAGAAGCCATGCTGATCGCCAAAGCTGATCACACTGAACTGCTACCTAAATTTGACACTAGAGAACAACAAGAAGGCTGACACGTCATGGTGCTAAGCGCTGCCTACATCAAATGCATTGCCTGCGTAGCTCAGTTATCTTGCCAGTAAACTACACATAAACTAAACAAGTTATGGTAACTATAAGGGATCTTGTGTTTTAAGGCCTTAGAAGTGCTCTTTGTACCGAAGTAGGATGCTAGAGGCCGTTTTCTCCCAGCAGACTTGACCTTCTCTTCTCACAGAAGATGATGCTAGTGCAATAAAACTCAACGGTAATTAGTGTCCACCTATGCAGGTTTCTCGAACAGAATGTTTACGCTTTCTTGACATACTTGAACCTAGTGCGTGTTTCTCCTCGATCAATAGAGCGAAGGCTGATGCTAATTATCGTTGAGTTTTATTGTGCTAGCATCATCTGTGAGAGGACAGGGTCAAGTCTGCTGGGAGAAAATGGCCTCTAGCATCCTACTTTCGGTACAATGAGCTCTTCTAAGACTTTAAAACACAAGAACCCTCTATAGTCACCATTCCCGTTTAGTTTACGTGTAGTTTACTGGCAAGATAACTGAGCTACGCAGGCAATGCATTTGGTGTAGGCGGAGCTTAGTGCTAATGACGTGTCAGCCTGGCTCACGCTCCATACATAACACACAATTTCTCCGCTACCAAAGTGACGGCTGGCCTGAAAATAGCGCAGCACGAAATTTCGCGATAAAGCCTACATTTTGAGATCAGGTTGTATTTCCATTGGAGTTCCCCCTTTAAATAATTCGTGATTAGGTACCCATACATACCAGCTAATAAAATTTGTTAAAATTTGCCACTGAGAGGGCTGATTGTAGAGCATGTTTACTTATTTTCAGGTGGTGGTGACAGTGATGAAGAAGTATTTCCTTGGTGGGCAGCTGTCATTGTTGTTATTGGGTGTGGTGTACTCGGAGCTTTCATTCTGTGTCTCGTCTGTTGTGTGTGTCGTCGAAGAGCTCACAGACACCTCGAAGTCAGAGAAAACAATGGGAAGAACTCTTGCAATAATAATAATAATAATCCGGACGACATACAGTACATCGAAATGAATCCATCGAAGGCATCACCATCGCCAGGACGATATTCGAATGCATTACGACCAGAGTCGAGTCACACTCTCTCGGTGAAGCCGTATGCAACAATCCAAATTACCGCAGCAGATCCGGTTCTTTTAGGTAATTCAAATTGTTGTTCAAGTAACATCTTCCTTGTACAGTAACTTGATAAATATTGCTGTCATTGTAGGCTCACCCGCTGTTGGCAGTGGAAACGGCACCTTAAATCATGAGAATGATGATTACGAAGTGATGACTATGGTAATTGTAGTACTGCAATCAGTTCCATTGTTTGTCGTGTGACATTCTGAGTTAAACAGGTATCCAAGAAATCTCAGAACGACTATGAGTACGAGACTGGATATGTTGCAGTCTCGATGAAAGCTAGCGATCTCGATCAGTAGGTCGTACGTATTGGTGATAAAATCCACATCGTTTTCACCGTGTGTCACTCGATTCGGTTGCATCGTGAGTGTACATTTTTGTGAACGATAAATTAGCGTTTTATAGAATAGAAATTATATTAATATATTAGAAGCAAGAGAAAGTGAGGTTTGATAACAGCTACAATTGTACACTAACTGCTCATTCTAGCGGCATGATAATCTTTGACTTCATGCTTATTAAAGTGTTCTTTAATTGTTAACAGTAAATATAGTACTTGCTGACCATTCAAAGTGCACCTAAAATTCTGTTGCCCCATAAAATGATTTCTTGCTTTGAAAATCTTTATTGTTTAATATAAGTAATTTTTGTGTGGGGTTTGAATGTAACCGTGATCAACTGTTTTCATATTTATATCTGTGAGGATTCAATGTCCTTTAAGCTTGGTGCACAGTACAACTCTGGCACTGCGTCCTGCGAGCGTCCTGGATGCTGACGAGGACGCTCACACGAGGGTCAGCAAACACGCTGGCGCTGTACCATTCACACAGTATTGTGTCTGACGAATGTCCATTGCACAAAGAGAGCACACTGCGACAATGGTCTGTCGCTGCAAAGTAACCACGTGTGCACTTGCGACAGACATGGACGACGACGTTTGCTCTAGTTGCTGCTATGCGTAGTCTCAAGCGTTTTCTTTCATGCTTGTCCTTGTAGTCCTTTGGCTGGACTTGCCAAAGGCAGGCAAAATCACGAAAACTTCCATCGAGGCCATGTGAACGAATAGAATATCCCTGATACGTCCAGCTGCTCTGACTGACTTTCGATTGGTTGAAAATGAGCACGTTATGTCATCAGACACTGGGTCACTTCCGGATAGGATGCTTGATTAGAACTTTTCTCTATTCCAGCATCGTGGATGCTAGGCGAGCGTCATGGGAGCGTCGTGGACGCTGACATGTTCACAGTGTGACGTTGATGCTCGTTCATCGTCGGTGTCCAGGACGCTCGTGCTAGCGTTGTACTGTGAACCGGGCTTTAGTCTCACGGGCAGCGAAAGCAAATTACAAGTGGTGAGTCCTAAAGGCTGTTCCACAACATTCACGTCAACGTCAACGTCTGATGATGCTAAGGTCGACATTGATGTTGTGAATCAGTCTTAGTAACGTGCGTTAAAAGTCATGGTCCTAAAATCGCTAATAGACGTAATAGCTCATGTGATTTGCTGTGTAGACAATTTACTTTGAAAACCCATACAGCGTGCAGTTGTAGTATGTACATGGTACAGTAGGGATCAGAATGGTGCTTGCCAAGCTTTGCAATCATGAGTTGGACCAATAAAGTGTTTGATAATATAGCCTAGACTGGAAGTAGGGACCAACAATCCACTGCACGGGCACATGCAAAAGTACACTTTTTGAGAAGTGGTTCGGCCATTTCACCTGACCAGCCTGACCAGCTCCACCACTGCTGGAACTATATTGGAATCTCTTCTCACTATTGATTGCTCACAGTGTGATCAATTGTTGTCTCTGTACGCAGGGTCGTCTCAAGATTTTCGTAAGTCATGGCGGAAATTATTATAACCACGCCCACCCAAAATTTCTGCTCCAGCTATTCCAATTTTATGGTGACACACCCACAAGAGCTTTGATGCACAGGTTTGCTTACACTGAGATGCCACAAACTGTTGTCATAGAATGCTCAGGCACAAAAGGAACAAAGTGGTTTATTTTTAAAGAAAGTTTCTCTCTGTCTTAGTTCACTGTGCTTGACCACATGGTAGCTATACTAAGCCTTATAGCCAGTGGAAAATTTCCAGAAGCTGAGAATCTAGTATATAAGATAGGAAGGGCCAGATATCTACAAAACTCGTTTACCATCAGATACTAACCTAAATAGTGGGCAGTGCCCACAAAACTGTTGATCTTTGAGTACTTACATTACAACTAAGTTCATACCATATGGCAGTCTTTGTCTTAATTTGGTCTTATCTTCAAACCAAGCATCCCAGGAACTACTTGTCAACTTCCCACTTTTCAAATACAAATACAAGTCCATTCATTGTCTTTATAGCTAGTGATAGTAATCACTGCCTACTCATGCATCAAAGCATATGTAGTCTCTGTGCCAGACCTTCAGGGTAAGGGCGGGAGATGTGGGTCCCCGTCCTCGTGCACCCAGACCTGTACCCCGCATACGCCAAAGGTCTGGCACACGAGACTGCAAAGCATGGCCGGTCTGTACGAAGTGGAAGCCAAGGCATGGCAAAGCGGCGGTGCCTTTTGTATGCTGGGGACAACCGTGGTATGGTAACTAACCGTTTACTGTAGGATGTCTGTTACCTATGATGTCTGGTACACTTGGTGGATATTTTGAGAGGTGAGGACTAGAGAGAGAGCATGGCCAGCCGAGACATTCATCTGATATCATTGATCATTGCATCAGACAATTGGGATTATACGTACATGCCAGCTAGCATCATGTCTTTGATATCTTAGTTTCCACTACATTTCTGTTTCTTCTTTCCAACATCATTGGTCAGAAGGTGGCATGTTAGTAGTAACTTATTTTTTTGAAACCATTTTATTGTAAATTCTAGACTGGACTAACTCTGTACATAGAGAAGAGGAGATACTGCAGGTTAATTGATTAATATTTAAACGGATCACATAGTTAGGGCCCTAGCTATAGCTCATCACATCATCATCATGCACACACACACACACTCACACACACACACACACACACACACACACACACACACACACACACACACACACAATGGACAATGGACAAATGTTAAGCCCTCCACGTTTTTTCGACGTCAGAGATAGCTCCCCTGCCTCTAGAGACAGGGCCTCCATTTGCTAAGTGGAGTCTTGGGGCCAGCGCTACAATCCACCTGGAGCTTGGCCAGAGTCATCCAGGGGCACTGACAATGGCGCAGCTCTGGGACTGGACACCAAGGCCCACACGTACCCGTCTGCTGCATGATGTTGCGGCCAAGCCAGCGGTCTTGTCCACCCCAGTCAATGACCAGGTACTCATTTATCCTCCTGAGTCGAAAGAAGCAAGTGTGGGAAACTGCAACAGTGTCGCCTCCACCAGGATCGAACCTTCAACCCTCATCACGGAATACAAGATTCCGGATGTGATCACCAACGCTCTACCATCTGCTCCACCGTGACACACACACACACACACACACACACACACACTTCTGGCTATATTGATGTGTCATGGATTCCAGGATCATAGTCTATTGTGTCCACTGTCAAACTGTAATTTACTACTGGTAGTGTTACAATCAGTTTAATTAATAGTAATTTATTGCAGTATATATGTTAAAGTTTCATGTGCACTGTGGTTTCAAACGGAAGTCGTATTATCTATAGGTACCCCAGACGTAGACATTGACACAGACTTCATCTCACAACGCACGTCGAGTAAGCATATTATGACAGTTGTGCCATACAATCTGTTGTACATTCTATAACCTCATAAATATGCCAATACCTTTGCTTTTGGATGTGTCATAATGCGCCCCTCCAAACATATATTAGTTTCTGGTCCACAGTTCTTCAAAATTTCCCACAGGTGGGCAGTTACTATTATCTTCATACTATGCCCAACAAATAAATTTCAATGGTATTAAATCTGAAGACTAAATATGCAGCATGTTAGGTCCATTTCGAATCTACTAACATTATTTAACTTCACTGTTTCCATGCTGTAGCAAAGATAAACAAACACAACAAGTACGGCAATAATGAAGTAGAGTTGTTACTATTTAATTCCCATACTTCTTCACTTTTTGGATTTGCAGCACTCTAGACACATACAATAGTATTCAGTGATTTTACTATGCATGCGTAATTATACTCTTTCTTGTTCTGAGACAAAAAATCATGCAGGTGGCGACCAGAAACTAATATATTTCTCGGAGTGGCATAACTATTAGCTTTCCCATGTTTGCTATTTCAAGACGGACAGTTATTTGATACATTTGTTTTTTAGAAAATACTAAACATGCAGACCATGCACAGTCGTGTACAACAATACACAATACAGACTTATGGTCAATGATCAAGGACTTCATCATGCAGATGGTATATGTCACATGTCAACTGCTACACACTCTGTAGTAGCTTTTACCGTACGAGAAGTCTTCTTGCCCATTTCCTTCGCAACTCATCCAAAGACTGAAGACAAAGTTGGTAAGAAACTTGCCTCCTAAACACGTGAGAACAATGGTCAAATAATAATATTTGTTAGCAATAATTGTCAGTCAGGAAAAAATTACTAAAATTGAAGATCAGACACTAGATCATAGCCATAAGCATGTACGATGAGTTACCTTAGAATTCTTATTTGAGAGGCAGCTACAGACTAGCGATTACTTCGTATTATTGCACCAGAGCTGCTGAATCAAAAATTGAAGCTAGACCTCTGGACAGAGCGTGGTACACTTCTCATTTTCTCTCTGCAAACATGAAAGGAGTCACTGAATATTCAGCAAGCTCATCATACTAATTGTACTTGTTGCGTATATGCATACAGCTGCACTCTGAGCAAACAACGCAAAACGTTTGCGCATGCGCAATAGGTTTTATGTCTGTTGTGTTTGAGTAAAGTGTGCGCAGCTGTTTCTCCTGGTAGTGAGAATTTGTGGCGAGTGAGAATGTTTAACGCGGTTGCTTGTACACAGCACACAGTACGTAACGTTACGAATTTGTGTCGATGTAGGTAGTTAACGCTATACGTTTATCGAGTCTTAAATGTCAGACTTGCAAAGGCTTTGGTAGTTATTTTTGTTACTAAACATACCGCTCGGCTTCTCAGAAAGATTGTTTTTATGTGCGGTATCGCATACGGGAATTATTGTTCTACCCACGATACCGTATACGGGACTTCAAATGGAAACATGGCAGTTAGTCAACACAGCGTAGAAATACATGGTCGCTGAGATGTACGACATGGAAGCTAAATCTACGCTATTGTCACTTATTATATAGTTATCGGAGCTTGAATTTACAATATTGTCGTCATATCAGCTAATTTGAACGGAGCGCCAGTGAAATGCCTCCCGCAACATTGCATGGATGGCTCTATACTAGCAAGTCCTAGCTCCCGAGCTATTTTGCCGCTGACAAATCGTAGCACCGAAGGCCAAATACTACGGCTACAAACATACTTGCAAAGTGAGTTTTGTTCTTGAAAGTTAAAAACCAGATAAGTTAGCAGATGTGGTACCTTTGTTCAGAAGTTGCTGTCTAGATTCTACAAACGACTAACACTGGCTGTTTCTTTTGATCCATTTGGAGGGCTAGACAATCAGCTTTGAACGAGTGCTTACTTATTAGAATTGAGCTTGGTTCTGAGCCGTGGTCGGCTATTGAAATCAAACTTTACGGAATTACCTCTGATTACCCTACTGTATTGAGTGAAATGTCGGTCTTGTCAGACAGTTTCGTGCTTGATTAGCCTTGAAATTGTCTATATTCGCTCTTTTTGTACATTCTATAGCATTATCAGACAATTTTTTGCCTAGTTGTAGCCAGTCGTGGCCATTCAACAGACAACGGTTATGTGGATGAGAAGTGCCTCGATCTAAAGCAGCAAAACAAACGTGTAAGTTTGTCGGACTATTTATTCGGTCTGGAATTTGGACTAGACTACTTAAGCGAATGTGTGTTTGGACGAAAAGGTGTTGCTCATGGATCTAATTTTCAACGAGAAATCACTTTGACACTTTGGCACAGTAAGGCATTGATCCTTGCAAGTGGAGAAATAATTTTGTAATCTTTGTCAATTTTAGTACCATAGTTTACCTTATTTGTATAATTTGCATTGCAATATTTGCAACAGGTACTGTGTGTGTGTGTGTGTGTGTGTGTGTGTGTGTGTGTGTGTGTGTGTGTGTGTGTGTGTGTGTATGTGTGTGTGTGTGTGTGCGTGCGTGCGTGCGTGCGTGTGTGTGTATGGCGTCTTTAGCTCAATTGGTTAGAGGGTTGCATTAGGAGAATAGAAACATCAGGACCTTTGGGTCTTGGGTTCCAGTATAGTCACAGGCATAATTACATCAGGCAAGGAACTCACGCGCAATTGCCTCTCTTGACTAAGGAGTGTATGACTACATGGTCGTTGACTGGGGGTAGACAAGACAACTGGTTTGGCACTATAACATCCTGCAGCAGACGCGTACTTGTGGGTTTGGTGTCTAGTCCCAGAGCTGCGCTATAGTCAATGCCCCTGATGACTCTGGGCAAACTCCAGGTGGATAGTCAGGGCTAGCCCTAAGCCTACTCGCAGCACATGGAGGCCCTGTTTCTAGAGGCAGTGGAGCTATCTTTGCAACTGATCAGATGGTCAACGTCGAAAGAAGTGAAAAGCTCAACATTTGTCCATGTGTGTGTGTGTGTGTGTGTGTGTGTGTGTGTGTGTGTGTGTGTGTGTGTGTGTGTGTGTGTGTGTGTGTGTGTGTGTGTCTGTGTGTGTGTGTGTGTCTGTGTGTGTGTGTGTGTGTGTGTGTGTGTGTGTGTGTGTGTGTGTGTGTGTGTGTGTGTGTGTGTGTGTGTCTGTGTCTGTGTGTGTTTGTGCGTGGTGCTATAGCTCAGTTGGTAAGAGAGTCATGCAATAGAGTGTGCACATCCGGGATCTTGTAGGGTTGCAAGCTAGTTCAAGTCACAGTGGTGGCGAGGTATGGCCCTTGGGCAAGAAACTCACACGCAATTCCCTTTCTCGACTCGACTCAGGAGTGTCTGTGGTTTGTGTGTGGTCATGAATGCCATTATTGTAAACAAGAAGTCGTTTACAATCTTTTGTTTAATTAATTAATAGCACTTATCATATTACATAAAACGCAGGAGTTAATAGCCAGAATTAGACCCCCATTATGCTAAGAGTATTACATCCAACACGTAGTCACCGCTTTCTCCAAATTCAAACTGTATTTATCATTCTCTAGTTAGACCAATCAGGTCTACTAATTGACTATAAATCTATTCTGACGTAGATTACATGTACGTCACTCAATTGAAATTTGCAATAAAGTACCAGTTGTCACTTATGGACCATTCGTTGTCACAGCTTTTTGTTGAGTGCAGAGAGGTCGAGTTCGACGTACTGAATACCATGCTGTCGTCCACAACAAGACACATCAGAGAACACATTTCACATTACAAATATACTAGTTACCTTGCTTCGACTGTCAGCTTTTTCCGTTGCATCATCATTCTTTGGTTTTGGTGTCATCAGTTGCGCATACAAAACAGTCGAGTCTTGGTCGGTGTCTTTTCCGGTACTTTGGCTGGGTTCTTGACTGGTGTCTGTTTGTGTGATTTGATCAGACCGTTGAGCGGTGTCTTGATGGCTGTCTTTCTTGGCGTCTTCCTTTGTTTTCAAATCTTTCTCTTCCAACTTTTTGGAATCAACTTTCTCAGATTTCTCTTTTTTAGATTTATAGAGACCAAAAGGAACTGGATGTTGAGGTTTGTTTTGTGTGCCGTCAATGGGGCTTGTATTGGAGTTTGTGTCTTTGACACGAATGTCTTCTGGTGTGTTTTCGGTTGTAGACGGAGTATTCACTTTCGGGGAGGGAGGGATGCATATGGGCACGTAGGCTGAACTGTGAGGCACCGCCACCGATGGAGTCGGCTTGATGTTTTCTTGAGGAGCACGAACTGATTTCTTCTTGTTAACGCAAGCATAAATGGGCATTTCGTGGATTTCTTTATTCACTAACTCGGTAGGTTGTACGTCTCCGTCGATTTTGTCGGCTGTGGCGTCAATGGTTTTTTGAGCCGCAGCCTCTGTAATGATGTCTGGTAAAGTATGGCTTGTGTGCTCGACTGTGTGTGATTGTTCGATTGGCGTTTCTGCGTACAAATGCCCCTCAGATGTACGTCTACGAAATGTACCCGTAGTTAGCTCTTCTCTTCCTACGTTGAAACTGAAGTGAAAGACAGAAAAAATTAGTCCTGGTTAGCAATAGACTCCATTGTATAGGTGCCATTACTCGTAGAATTTAGTATCGCAGTTGTCGTGCCAGTTGCCTGCAGATTGACGTCTACCTGCATCGATTAGAATGATCAAATGATTTACGTGTTTTACAAACGGCTGGTTTTGATTTGGTTACCTTTTCTAATTTTACGGCAACTTGAGAAACAGAATGTCAGCAGTGTTTGACGGTGCTTGTAGAACAAGAAGACGATCACAATGAAGAGGAGGAAAACGAATGCAGCAATTGTTACTATAACCCATGATTCTATAATAGTGTCATGTTTGAAGAAATGCATTTCTGGTAGTGTACTACGTTCAAATGCTCACCAAGCGTTGACCTTGTCAACACTTGATTTCTAGTACTTGATAGTGTTGGTACTTCTGTTACCATAGAATCGTTGTCTGCCGACAACGTGGCAGTTGCAGTTTGTAAAACTTGAACAGTAACACCAGTTGTCATTGTCATTGGAGTAGGTTTTGTTGGATTGTATACGGGTTCGGTTGATGTTGTGATTGTATTTGTAGTTGGAAAGACTGTAGTCTGTGCTTTGGGACTGGCGCTGCGGCTTGAACGTTCGGCCGTTGTGGGACTAGCAGATGACATTATACTTGTAGTCAAACCAGCTGGAAAGATACAATAACAAATGATATTGATGTGGATTGTTACATGACATTGTGGTATGAAGTATTGCAACAATTGTTGAATTACCTGACGAAACAACCTTGATAGTGAAATATATGACCGATACGGTTCTTGACGATAGACAAGTTTTTATAAGTAGCATATATTTTCCATTGTCCCTTTGTTTCATCCCATTCATTTGTAGGCAACCATTTTGATAGTAATAGCGGGAGGTTGGAACGGTTCTTCTTCTCTTTCCTTCCATTTTGTAAAGCAGATGATTTACTCTAGGAATATCCCTTTGAGCCATGCTTTTCGAAAGACTAAACTTGTAGCAGTAAACTTGTCGTGTTTGTCTAGAGCGTGCTTCAGGCACTTCAACAAGGCCATCGAAATTGTTCTCGTGTGTTGTACTTACAATAAGTTTATCAGCTGAAGTAAGAGATACATACATGTTGTAAACACTTGCACACTGAATTGCAAGTAAAACTATTTCCAACCTGCCAAACGTAGAGTAGCAGATTTACTGACGTATTTTATCAATTTCCCTTGTTGTTTGTAATGCACGACATACATTACCCTCATATGATGTAACTTCATTGTCATAGGACCGATGTTTAAGTTTTTTTGCAGTTGTTTGCTGTTACTCATCAGCAGGTCGGTTTTGTTCTCTGCAGCGAACCAAGTGATATTGCTGTTTGCCAGTGGAGGTAAGAATGGCCGTAGAGTGAAGTAGGCGTTGGGCAGAAGGTAGACGTCGATGTGTGTCTGATTGATTGTGTACTCACCGGCACCTGCACATACGTTTACGATCACTGCGTTGTTTAGCAAAGAAATACTGTTGCTCGTTATTGACAAGAAAATATACTTTTTGTTTTACGTCAAAGTTAGAGCCAAAGGCGCTTTACAAAGCCCCTCAATCGCACTCTGATTTGAGTAAATTGAACTTCTTACCACAGTGTACGCTTGGCTTTTGCTCTCGAGCCATCGAAACGGTGAAAATGAGAAGAAACGTCCATCTATTTCTATGCCATTGTGAAGCCGAGTTAGCCATTTCTAGTAAATGTGAGCGGCTTGTCTAATTATCAGCGACGCAACACTCACCTGACAGTTAGTTGAGATCAAATCGCTCTGGTTGCAATATCGAAGCAAACACTATCGTATAACATCGACGGATCCATTACATCTCTCATTGCAGCACTTTTAGAGGAGAAGATAAGTATGTTTTGCCAGCGAGACACTCTGGTATAGCTAATAATTATTATTAGAGATGTTTGCTTTTAGCGTGCGCTAGATTGCAATAGTACATTATTATGTTGCTTCTTTGAACATCCTATTTTGAAATTGAATTTAGTATATGAAATGCACATGCACGATAGTAAATTTTCTGTAATTATAGATTTCTGTATCGCGTACGTCAAACAAAAAGTTACTGTAAATCAATTAGATAGATGTTCGTAACTACAAATGTACGTAAACTGCCGCAAACTCTATTTCGTAAGAAACAAATGTTTGTAAACGTTCGCCATGCGTTTTGAACACGTGCGTCGAAGAGGCTCAGTCGATATCCGGATAGATCGGCCGACGTATCTAAAACTTCATCTAATATACTAGTAATGCGTGAACCTCCGTCGAGCGTCGCTTCAAATGAAAGCTACGAAGCAATACTCATTGGGAGTAGCTTCTATCCGGAGTGGAGCAAATTTATCTTCCCCCACGCAGAGTGTATCCAAACACCACAGCTGCCGACTGCTCCTTCTGTCGACCGTAGACAGGATAGAAGCCGGTTCTAATTTTTTCAAAGCTATAGTTATAAATTCTGTATGTCTTTGTGTATCGCGTTACGTACATAATTTAGCTGTATGTACAGTACACGTACCGTATCGGTAGTTGGCAACGCGCGTTAGCAAGGAAGTTCCGTACGTAAAACGCGCACTACTCTTCACGTTTGTGCATTCTACGGCAACAAGATTGGATGCTCGTAGATTTTCAGGTAGCGCTACTTGAAATACAACGTTTTTGTTGTTTCTGATCAAAAATTGACGTCTTTCTGGCTAGATGTTCTTTCATGTCGAACAGCGCGTAGTGATTGGCTGTCCGACCATTGTCCCTCGTTGCCTCGTGCGACACAAAGAAGACTAATGCGTCGTGATTGGTCACTCGCTTGCATACCATACATTCCTGAAGCAGCCAGCCAGCCAGATTTGGGGCAAATAGAACCCGTTAGTATACCGCTCCTCGCAAGTCACGTGACTTCTTCAACGTCCCGTTCCTTTGACTCGTAGCTTTCAACTAGTAATTGAAGCTGTGTTTACACCATCGCTTCTACAGCTATGAGCCTTCAATCTAGGAAAGCAGTCTCGCAGATCGATCAAGAAGCAAGAAACTTCGCTACCAAGTCTGAACATAAAAATATGAAATTTGATTGTTACTCTTCATAATTCCCTGTGTGATCTCTATGACACGAGACTATTTATCATCTTCAAACTTCATGCGCGTTAGCAACATCTGCGACTGCATGGATGACTATGTTTATGCTTTTGTGCCAAACTATATAATGTCTTCATTCTCAGGAATGTCTCTTTAATGTAACTATGTCCATCAAACGATACAAGCAGAGAAGGTGTTGCTAATTTGCCGTACATACGCATTGGTAAGCATGTTAACGTTATCGTCAGAAGATGATGGCAGCCGCGGTCTAGACTACTACAGTAGTAGTCTCATCCAGTCACACCCTCCCCAGTCATACAATGAATACTTGAATTACGTTACATTGTTGACACGTTTGTCTATTCATCTGCTGCAAGCTACAGAGAATATTTATAATTTCAAGTTACATTGCTGATTCATACGCTGGATTATCTTGCACTGCGGTGATCGATTGTTTAGCGGCAACCGACTCTAGAATGCTGGCGTCGTGCTGAGTTTGATTTCCTTCAACGCATTCATAAATGACGGTTGCATTGAAACGAGTTGAAATCGACTCTGGCATTGGTATGTCATTTGACGGATATCTATAATAATGTCATACAAGTATTGAATGTCAATACAGCAAATTGAATTACGTATTATTGATTTATTAAAATTATTTGTTTGCTTGCATTCACAGATTACGTTTGCATTATAATTCTTGTTACTAATGAATCATGTGACTGATTTGTTCTAAAATGAGTAATTTAGGCTATTCTAAACGAACTGAGTTAATTAAGGATTTGCTGTGTTCAGCATTGTGTTTGTGTGTCAAGGTGTAAATTGATGGCGTAGAGGGTTTGTGGGAGACTTATAAGTCTTTGCAGATAATGATATGAACTAGGCAGTTACTAGATATCAAATGTCTTTTCTTTGGAGTATACATTAGTTGTAACTGAAATGATTATGTTTGGTTTAGCTTCTCGCCTGCCGTGCAGAGATTTTGTATTGTGACAACAAAGCCAGGGATGTCAGCGGATGTCTTAGCAGTGAAGTCAATGATTACCTGCGGAATCAGCCGTCCGTTAGCATACGCCATTGGTATGTAGTAATTCCCTCGTTACTCACGTCGTGTTTATGCCACTCGTGTAGTTATTAGACTTAGTTTAACTTAACTTGTAATGTTTGCGGCATATTCCACTTTACCTCTTAGTCGATGTTTCTCTGTCTTTCAAGTTGCTTTCAACGTTTGAATAAGTAGGAGTTTCTTGTCTTTCTTCTATTCGTGTAAATAATAATGTAGAGCTTTTCAAATGAACACGTTAGTAAACTGTACAAATACAGTAGAAGTATCCATACCTTTCTGTTCTTTTCGTGACAAACATAAAATTCTGCGGAGGAATAGGTTTAGATGTCGGCGATGATTGTAGACAAAGAATACTGTTTGAACAACAAAGACAAACATGGAAATGCAACAGATAATAATGGCTGCTGTAAATAGTGATTTTTCTAAAACAGTCACACACATGCAGAAATTAGTTTATTGCATAATGGAACATTTGAAATGCACTGACCTCCACCTTGTGAAATGTCACTGGATTGAGTCGTGTGTCTCTTCAATGTTGCAATTACTACACTAGTCGTGTGTACATGTAATGGGACATGGCTGGGTACTAGAACTTGAAGTAGAATCGTTTCTTTGTCTTTCTGTTTTGTGCAATGACTTCATACATTCCACTGTCTGATTGTTGGACGTTTGACTTAATGATAAACGAACGTTGAAAAGCTACAAGTTTTGTGCTATTGCCATTGTGGACAACTGTTAGTAATAGGAGAGAAGGTTTTCCGGTCACTTTGTACTGCATTTTCCATGTTGAATTGACCGACAGGATGACAGCTGATGTTGTACTTGTTGAGTAGTAAATTTCATTGTGGCTGAAAGAGACGTTGAAATCGTTTAGTAAAACATTAGAAAAATTAGTTGTCATTGGAGTAGTATTTGTTGAATTGTATACGGGTTTGGTTGATGTTGTGATTCTATTTGTAGTTGGAAAGACTGTAGTCTGTGCTTTGGGACTGGCGCTGCGTCTTGAACGTTCGGCCGTTGTGGGACTAGCAGATGACATTATACTTGTAGGCAAAACAGCTAGAAAGATACAATAACAAATGATATTGATGTGGATTGCTACATGACATTGTGGCATGAAGTATTGCAACAATTGTTGAATTACCTGACGAAACAACCTTGATAGTGAAATATATGACCGATACGGTTCTTGACGATAGACAAGTTTTTATAAGTAGCATATATTTTCCATTGTCCCTTTGTTTCATACCATTCATTTGTAGGCAACCGTTTTGATAGTAATAGCGGGAGGTTGGAACGGTTCTTCTTCTCTTTCCTTCCATTGTGTAAAGCAGATGATTTACTCTAGGAATATCCCTTTGAGCCATGCTTTTCGAAAGACTAAACTTGTAGCAGTAAACTTGTCGTGTTTGTCTAGAGCGTGCTTCAGGCACTTCAACAAGGCCATCGAAATTGTTCTCGCGTGTTGTAATTACAATAAGTTTATCAGCTGAAGTAAGAGATACATAAATGTTGTAAACACTTGCACACTGAATTGCAAGTAAAACTATTTCCAACCTGCCAAACGTAGAGTAGCAGATTTACTGACGAATTTTATCGATTTTCCTTGTTGTTTGTAATGCACGACATACATAACCCTCATATGATGTAACTTCATTGTCATAGGACCAATGTCTAGGTTTTCTCCCAGTTGTTTGCTGTTACTCATCAGCAGGTCGGTTTTGTTCTTTGCAGCGAACCAAGTGATAGTGCTGTTTACCAGTGGACGTAAGAATGGCCGTAGAGTGAAGTAGGTGTTGGGCAGAAGGTAGACGTCG
The DNA here is from genome assembly GCF_963422355.1 of Corticium candelabrum. NCBI lineage: Eukaryota > Metazoa > Porifera > Homoscleromorpha > Homosclerophorida > Plakinidae > Corticium > Corticium candelabrum. The sequence continues at coordinate 3,225,119 of NC_085087.1, read as the reverse complement.
ATGTGTGTCTGATTGATTAGGTACGTACCTTGACCTGCACATACGTTTACGATCACTGCGTCGTTTAGCAAAGAAATACTGTTGCTCGTTATTGACAAGAAAATATACTTTTGTTTACGTGACATTTACACCCAACACCCTTTCCTAGCTAGTCTAAGACCACAATCCGCTTTCAGTGAATTGAACTTTGTACCGCAGAACATCTCTGCCATTCACATGGCATAGTTAAAGCAAAGCTGCTAATTTTTACCACCTCTGTAATTATGAGGATTGCAACACTTACCTGACAGATAGTTAACTGTAAATTGAAATCAACTTAGTCGACCCTCAATATCGAACTTTCTTCTGCAGCACAGAACTGATGAATCAGCCGCGGCTATACCGCTATATATAAATAAACAAATATATATATATATATATATATATATATATATATATACACTTTTAGTTGATGGATTGCAACATAAGTTTGGGGTCTGTCCTAAAATGTCAATAATTTTTTAAACATATTTTTTAAGTTATGATATCTTGTTTGAATTTCAAAGTAAGAGTGATATGGACGATACCATGCCTTAGTATCTGCTGTAGTTTGTGATCCGAAGATGAAAACGCCACTAAACCCTTACCGCCGTTGCACCTCTTATCACTTTCTTTTAAAATAATTTGCCTTATGTTTATATACATAAATAATTCTAGTGTTCACCCTGAAAGTTTTGTCTCAACGTAAATCTTTTACTCGTTTGCTAGGACTCCGAGGCGCTGTCGAGTGCCTTTCGAATTCATTTCGTAGGTTCGTAGGTTAATTGTCTTTTTCTCGTTAGCTGTTCTTTATCAGCATATCTGCTCTGTCATCTGCAGCAAACCTAGTAATGTTTCTGTCTCTCAGCGGATGTAAATGTGGCCGCACAATAAAGTATGTGTTGCGAACAAGGTTGGACATCGAGGTGTGTCTGATTGAGTGCACGCGATACACAATTGCATTGTTTCAAGAAGAAATATCGCTGCATCCTTGTCTAATATCAAGAAAGTAATACTCAACATTTACGACTAACTCTGATGACCATTCTCGCACTCTTCCTATTGATCTCTTAGTAAAATAGAATTTCCTTACCGCAATATACGCTTGGTTTCTGGTCCCGAGCCAACGAAACGCTGAAAATAAGAAAAAGCGTCCATGTATTGACATGACATAGTGAAGCCGAGCTGCTCATTTCTCTAGCAAACTTGTTGTCTCTTCGAATTCGCACCTGACAGGTTGTTGAAATTAATTGATTTTACTCTGATTGCATGCAATATCGAAGTGTTCACCATTGAAAAATCATCCGCTGCAGCTACCGTAGTCGCACTTTAAGAGTAGAATCAGCGAGATAATCTGGTGCAATGTAATGGTTACGCCTAGTAATCAACATAGTTTCTCATGCCTTTAACGTACTTTAGAGTGCATGATTATGATACTACTCCGTTGATCGATCAAAAATCAAAATGTTAAATTATTTTTAAAATTTATTTAGACTGCGTTCTTGTTGTTGATTGCGTTTTCAAAGACGCTCTAAAATGTACCTACCACATTCGCAATCGAATAACACAGCATACGATACCAAATGACACCGCATACGGGACATCGGTACCGCATACGGGATCCGAAGTATAGCTACGGGCACGGTCGCCATTGTTAGTGTAAATCAAACTAGTTAACCATTTCAATATTAGTTGCACGTTTTAGCTCGTAAATAGGCACACAGCTTCCACTGTCATTGAGAAAATTTGTTGCTTGTATTTTATATCAAGGTTTGTTAAAATAGAATTGAAGTTTAAATAATATGGCAACTAAGAGTTTTATAGCAACTTCATTCAGTATGTCGATTTTGTAAGTATATTGTTATAAGGTTTTTGTAAATTTTTACGGTGTGCGTATGGGCGATTGCTCAAGTTTGCAATCAAATTGCTATTAGCAAACATTTTACTAAAGCTTGTGATAACCAGAAGTTAACTAGAATTACGAATGACAGTATGTTTTGAATTATCTTAATATATACATGTATATATGTATTTTTTGCTACAACCAATACAATATATATATATATATATATATATATATATATATATTATATTTTGATGGCGTGCCCAATGCATGCCTACTCATAAACATTTAACTATTTCCAACAAATGTGTCTCTACTATTTAGTGCTAAACTTTCTAAAATTAGTTTCGCATTATAAAGCCAAAGCTTGACAGAAAGCTGTTCATATAGAAACAGCGTTCTACTAAGAGTTTGACAACGATGAAATGCCGTCTTCCTTCCTATTATCTTCAACATGCGCGTGCTGTGGGGATGCCATAAACCAAGAGTCTCAACAACGAGTGGTTCAAATAGACTTCCAGTAGCCTTCAACATGTCTTCATGACAGCGGTTCTTCTCCAAAACTCCAGCTTCTGCTGCTGCTCCAGCACGATTTGCTGAATGTATTATATATGAAGGCTGGAGAGAATTTCTCAATGAAAGATCAAAGTAAGTTGGCAAGCCACCCTGGAAATCCTTGCATGATCACGAATGCTGGCTTCTTGCTTTAGGTCTGACTAAAGCTTGTTATTTAATAATACTTGTAGATGATGTTCGGTGCCGATTTCTGGTTTGAACTCATGGACAGGCAATAATTCTTGTAATAGTTCTTGTGCAAATACCTTTCCAGGAATATCCGGAAATGCGCTTTATGAGCTGTTGAAAGAAATGCTCAGATCTGTATTCATCAGACGTTGTGAGAGAGCCGAGTTGCATTACAGCTTCCCAAAAATGCCGCAGAAGAGGATCTACAAGCTTCTCGCAATCCAAGTCCACCCAAACGGATCGAAAGCGTTGCTTGACTCCAACAACTATCTCTAGCAGAAGAACTTTAGCAATAGACACTAGACACCTGCGCAAAGAAGCATCAAACTCATATATAATCTTTACATTATATTTTACAATACCCTAATACCCAACATCCTTCCAACATCTCTCCCAAGTCAAGTATGCAAATCTCAACTACAAACATCTAAACTTTTAACTGCATACGTGCATTTAACATCTTGGCGTTGTAGCACGGTAGTTTTACAGACAACTGTTTTAGTATGTTCTTGAAAGCTTGAGGAAACGGTATATAGTTGAAGTATCGAAGCTATCGATTGTTTGGTAGTATATATCCAGCATCCTATATTACATGATACTTTTTCTACATATTCATTCTAAATCTAATCAGACGCAGTTTATACATACATCACTCCATTGAAATTGATTAGTTGTTACAGTAGAATCGTCGCTTTAATTGTGAACGTCCTTTTTGGTAATAACAGAAATATCATGTTTGACGTACTGACCAGTGTGCTGTTGTCAACAGTATTCGCATTAGAGAACACAATTAAAACATAATTGTGCGTTTGCCTTGTTGTAATGCCAGTTTAATCAACTTCTCCTGCTGTCTTATTCTACTTTCATGTAATTTTAATTGGTTAAGCACACATAACAGCTAAATCTTGGTCAGTTTGTTTTTTCAATGTTTTTCTCACCGTCAGTCGTTGTTTCTGCTGCCGTTTTAACCTCAATTTTGTCATTCCGTGGCTTTTCGAATTTATAAAGTGTGTGAGTCGCTGCCTGCGCTTTGGTTTACGCTGAGATCTGTCTGGATGACTCTAATTCACAATAATGTTGAAAACTTAGTAACTATACTCACCATATCTTTGTTATTCACGATTATCTAACATTTGAGTGGTACTTACCGCACTTTTCTTTTGAAATACGAAACCAGTTTCACAAATTGCTCAAGAAGCGAGAGACTTCGCTACCAAGTTTGAACATCAAAATATGGAATTGCAGGGGCGGATCTAGGATCTGACTGAAGGGGGTGTGCGACGGTGTGAAATCAATTGTGGACGTGGTCGGAAAGTTGGTTAGATAAGAAGGGAAGCCAAGTGACATCTTATGCAGGAATAAATGACACACACACACGCGCGCACGCACATGTAATGTGTATTTCCACGTACAGTATGTATCCTAAGTATAGTCACAATCACTGAATGCAAGATCGAACAACGAGATCACACCGCTTCTGATTTTTAAAGGTAACTTTGGCATATTAATACGCACAAATCAACATCGTATGCAGAGATTTTTCAGTGTAAAGAGAATCAAAAAGCCTTTACAATATTGAAACTACGTAGTCTTTGGACTTATATATATATATATATATACACAAGCTCCAATGCCCGGCTTCGCCCAGGTAATAGTTTAATCACACAAATTATTGATTTGCAGACCCTGTTTGCTATTAATGACAGACAGACAGGACAGACAGACAGGTAGCCTCTAGAGGTAGAGATTATAGCAGAAAGTATCTAAAAATGCGTTTGATGGTTGGAGAGGCAGAGGGGGTGTAGCCAGGTCACGTACAGTTTGTATAGAGAACCGTTTACTGTCACTAGTTAGCCGTGGTGTAAGTGCTTTTACCGTTTAGTAGCAGCCAGACAGAATTCTCATTCATAGTTATATCCCGTTCCATTGCCGTTTCCAAAAATCCCGTTGATTGTATTAGCGATTGGTTGAAGCAATTTCGACTTGAACGTTGCTGCCGTTGCGAGGAACAGGTGTATCGAACTTGGCATCTATTCGACACGTGTCCAGTTTCAAAAATCCCGTTGATTGGATTATTGATCCCGTTGAAGGCATTTCGACAGTCCCGTTGCAGAGAACAAATGTATCTAACCTGGCATCTATAATTTCGACGTGCAAGTCCCGTGAAATACTTACCCGAATAATCCGTTCCCCGTATATAACGAATGCCGACTTTCGCCATTTCAACAGTCCCGTTGAACGTCGTCTCTTCGAAGACGTTGCTGGCGTTTCGGGAAACAGGTGCATTAAACACGGCAGCTCTTCGGCGGTTGTAGACTGGCAAACGACTGTGGGCGTATTTTTTCAAGACCCGGATATCAGCAAAATATCTTCCGTTTCCCAGTGTCGCCCACAATAAACGACACGCGCAGCGCGTACCGTACGACGTCGGGAACGGGCAGTCTAAATTTGGTGGAGATAGGATGCGCCGTTCCAGAGATATTCGTGCGCGAGCGGAAGCGAGTGCCATCGCGTCGTCGTGAGAGAAGTCAGGAAGACGACCACAGTCTCACTTTCGACCAGAATGAATTCGGTGTGCGCGAGCCAAATTCGGCTGAGATCGGACTGGCCGTTTTTGAGAAACGCTCCAACAGACGGACACACAGACAGACACCTCTCTTTTATATATATATATATATATGTATATATGATAGTAATCACTGCCTACTCATGCATCAAAGCATACGTAGTCTTCATGCCAGACCTTCAGGGTAAGGGCGAGAGGTCTGGGTCCCCGTCCTCGTGCACCCAAACCTGTCCCGCGTATGCCGAAGGTCTGGCACGCGAGACTACGAATTTTTTTGGACGAGGTTACGACTTAAGCTGGATTTACAACAAGGGCGTCACATGGGTCCCAAAAGTGGGGGGGGCGCAAATTTGAAGCTGACATATGTGACGTAATTCATGGCGTCATATATATTAAATTCTTCTGTAGTACTACAGTCTATGCTGAATCAGCTAATTTAGCTAAAGACAAGCTACACTTCTGTTTAATTAACGTTGAAAATAGAATTGACTCAAAATATAGCAAGCCACGCCCTAAAAAAGTGGGGGGGGCTAGCGCCCTCTCTAGCCCCTAAGACGTGACGCCCTTGTTTACAATATGCGAACGCTGGAGCGTCGCGTCGCGTCGCGTGCGTCACGTTGTACTAAATTCAAATTGTAAATGACTCGACGCGACGCGACGCGAGGGAGACGCGACGGACGCGACGCGACGCGTCCAAATAAAACCGAGTTCTATTTGAGCGTCGCACCGGAAGCTGAGCACGTCGCGTCGGAAGTAACACCTTGATTTCGACCAATGAGACCCAACTAAAAATGCACGCGTGGCTTCCGTGAGTGAGTACTGATTTCGGCGCTGTACTCGACGTTGAGCGGTCTATAGATTGTGTAGGGAGCTGTCCTTGCTCGTGGATGATCAGCTGCAAGATGTACAAAGACTAGTGTGCTAGGGAAAACGCATGGAAATGGCTTTTGAGCAAGCTGGGGGTTCCGGCAGAGTTATGCCAGTAGAAAATCAAAGCGCGAGTGGTTAGTTCATGAATTCATGCAGCGACGTTTACAGGGCGCTGAAATCATATTGTGAATGGCACAACGCGCGACGCGTGCCACTCCCACGCAAGACGGCAGGACGCGACGCGACGCTCAAGTGTTGGCATATTGTAAATCCAGCTTAATTATTAGTCGCTGGAGCGAACGTGGTCTGTTAGTACGAGGCTCGCCGCGCAGCTTTGATTCTCGGTAATCAATCGACATGTTACAACCGCGATTTTGACGTAAACGAACTGCTGCCTTTTTGCGCATCTTTCGAGCAGTAACCTGCACTGTTTATTTAAAGGTGGCCCCAGTTTTGAACGTCGCGTCGCCTGAACGTTGTTTTCTCGGCACAAATCGACTTCAAATATATTGGACGGCAGGTAAAGTGATATATAATGTAGAAATGATTATAATGATTACTGGGTTTTGCGGTTAAACAAATCTATTTGTTTTGAGATCTTTTTTGGATGCATGTATTGCCTGGATTGAATTGTGCGGCAATATTTACACTGCGGCAATATTTACACTGCTGCATATACTGCATACATCAAATTGTGTACTAGTTATTGCAAATCTATTTTATGTGTGCAATTATATAATATGCAATTACTAATTAAAAGTGCAAAGTACCTTATTAAGTATTCAGCTAACTTACTTCTATTTCACAGTACCAAAGTGCAAAGTATTCAGCTAACTTAATTAATTCTATTTCACAACTACTACTAGTACCAAAAGATTTCTTAGAAGATAAACACTATATATACAACTAGGTTGACACTTACAGGTGTATACATTGGATATGCCTTTTGCCAACTGGCATTATCATATTTGAAACTACACACTATGGCACACTATGGCATTGGTTGCTATATGGTTGGTGACATGAACGACAGTTATATAATTAGTATACTCTGTGTGTGTGTGTGTGTGTGTGTGTGTGTGTGTGTGTGTGTGTGTGTGTGTGTGTGTGTGTGTGTGCATTTGAACAACAAATATTTGTATATAGATATCAACAGTTAGATTTGTTGTTGTGCCAGTACACAGCAGAGTTTTACTAGAGATATTAGAGATAATAAGAAGTAATTGTGTTATGCTGCTTTGTGACATAATATAATATAATATTTTTTGACATTAACATGTACAAAGCAAGAAAGGTGACATCTGTCTGTTTTGTTGATTTCAATAAACTATTGATGACAAGTACATGTATACTTGTGATTTGGGTTTTGTTTGTTTATTGTTCCTTTGTTTGTTGTAATATGACGTATCTATGTACAGTGACTGGGGTCAAAAGTTTAAACCACTGTATCTGTACATTACTTTTGCACTCTCATAAACAAGATACTTTTTATACGAGTTTCAGCTCATTCATAATTTAGTACACTTTTGAGCTAGTTTACTAACTTGATTTTGTATTACAAATGTTAATAGTTTTTACTGGCAAATGCAACGAGTAGACAACACGAGAGAGCCACTTGGAAAAGGCAAAGCTGTGAAGAATGGAGAGATGTCGCTAGTAGTGTGGGACAGCTTATGCAGTACGTATGATGGAGCCATGCAACTCTCTTATTCCTATCAATGGAAATACAAATGGTTGGCAATTCTTGAGAAACAATTCTGCTATTTGCTGCTGAGAAAAATGTCCAACATTTCTTTATATATAGCCAAGATCATTTATTCTGCATGGGAATCAACAAAATCATTGTCTCATCTGCATGGCCAGCACTACATAACTGCAAGAATTAAAAACAAAGTGATAGATGGCAACATCAATGATAATGTAACAGTACTGCTGGCTATGTCAAATATTAATTAACTAAATCATCTTAGGTTGACCTGCTGTTCAATTGTCTACCTCGTTATTTTATATGTCTCTGTTATGACTATTGTTACCACTTCCCAGCATTCTGGCAGCCCTTCTGTATACTTAATTTCAAAGAGTGAGGCCTTTTGCCTTGATTTTGATTGGGCTTTCTTAGTGGAATTACATATCGGCTTTGTGTAACATTTTCTTTGGACTTGACGAGCATAGAACTCTCTCTTGAGATGCATGGTATCCATAGATTGATGTTTCGTTGATGCAGTCACCTAGAAGACTAAAACCCACGTTGACAATGGCTATACAGACAACAAGTCTCACTGAAAGACATTAACCTGATACAGTAGTCGAAGAATTCATGGCATGATGGTCCAGTACTGTTTGTTTGCACAAATATCATGTTACATATAGATATATATATATATATATATATCAGTGACGGATTCAGAAATTGAGAAAGGAGGGGTCTATAAAACAAAATTTTAACCACGCCTACTTCGCCTACTTTTGTTAGGATTCAGTCACTTTAATAATTAAGAACTTTGGAGCTGTCTCCCTTTGGCGTAAAAAACCAATTCCAAATAATTCCCAGCAGAAACAAGAACTAGCTGCACCAGCTGGTAGCAGCAAGCTAGCTATCTCAATCTAGGGTTATAGCAGCTAAGGCTATTTGTATATGCCATACATATAATATTATATACATTAATTAAGACATAATGTTTAGTACAATGTACACAGTGGAATTAAATGATTTTACATGTTAAAAACGTGAAATTATTGATCAGCTAGAGCAAAAGCAATCTTCATTCTCCCAGGATGTAATGATGCAAATGAGTTCACAAGTAGATTTAGTGCTTCTGGAGATTTCCGAATTCTTTCACATCGATCACTGTTTATTTTCATGATTACCAATCCATTTAATCGATCATCTGTCATTGTAGATCTTCTGCAGGTTTTAATCAGTTTGAGTTGACTAAAGCTTCTCTCACACTCGCAAGTGGTGACTGGAAGCGTTAGAGTCAACTTCAACAAAACGAATATGTTAGGAAACTGAATCTCATCACATGATTTGAGTGCATCAGCAAGCTTTGTTGGAACTTCATCTGAACACTTCCATTTCCGGACCCACATTCGATACTCAATGGAAAGCATGTTGTAATGAGGCAAGTCGTCTTTGAAATAATCAGCAGCTTGACTGAGTGTTTCTGGAAAGTTATCATGAGATTCAGAAGCAACCTTACTTGGAACCAAATGGAGCAAGCCGGGAACCAAGTACTGGTTTCCAGAAAATCTGTTGTCAAGCTCCCTTATGACATGAGATAGGAACTCATTGTACATGGTTACACCATAATACTGCTGTGCACTGCATGTTTCAATGTTGCTTCGATGAGACTGTCGCCTTGCAATGCGCGGTTTGGTCAACTCAAAATCTTCACCATGGAGATCTTGTCCTAACTTAAGACTTTCGGCAAAGATTTTATTGAATTCTTTGAAACAGTCCTCTCTCATTTTCTGTAGGATTAAACGTATTGACTGAACCTGCTTGTCGGCATACATGACATCAGAAGCTTGCATTTGAAGCTTGCCTGTGAGGCCTTTGAGACATTGCAAAATTTCAAGGAGAATCTTGAAGCAAACTGAGAAAGAAGGCGACTGAAGCTGAAACAGATAGCCATTCGCCTTTGTGATTGTATTGCCATCCCAGCACCAATCAGTACCAAAGTCTTTGTGTTGCCCTGGAGAAAGCATAGCTTAAAGAGATGTGTGAAATGCTAGTAACAACTCAAGAAAGACTGTGTACGAATCAATACGTTGAACCCTCCTTGTTCTACAGGCGTCTTTGAGCTTTCGGGCCTTGGCTTTTGGAAGGAATTTATCCATTGTCTTATTAAACAGTCGTTGCCTTTTGGGAGAGAATGTGAAGAACCTTGCAATTTATCCGATGTATGCCTCAATATTCATGAATGCTTGGATCTTACATGCAGACACCACAGCAAGATTCAATCGATGAGCAGCACAGTGGAAAAAAGCAGCCTTTGGAGCTTGCTGTTGAATTACAGCACTACATCCTGATCTTGCTCCAGACATGTTACTGGCTCCATCGTAGCACTGCCCTCGCATATCACTTGGTGACAATCCAACTGTCTGTATCCAGTTTAAAATTGCTGCAGCAATATTCTTTCCTGTGATCCTTTCTACTGAGACAAAGGCAATGAATACTTCCTTCACAGTACCATAATAAACGTAGTGAAGGGAAATTGAGAGCTGCTCTTTGTTTGAAATATCAGTGACTTCATCGACAATGACAGTGTAGTATTTGCTCTTCTTTACCTCTGCTATGATTTCGTTGCAGATGTACTTTCCAACCACTTCAATCAATTCGTTTTGAATCATTTTGGATGTGTATCTAGCATTTCTTGGAGAGTTCTTGAGATGTTCAGAGAGAATATTGTCAGTTTCAGCCCTATAGCATACAAGCTCAATGAAATTCCCTGGGTTTGAGTGTTCATACTCAGTATCCTCCCAGTTGAAACAATCATCACGATGACCACGAAACGCTATGCCTTGTTTTCCACACAGCAAAACTATTTTTAACAGAGACAAAATCACTTTCTTGTTAGCCTCCATCCGCTTCCGAGCCTCGGATACAAGCACTGTGTCAATAGCTTGTGATGGGTTACTTTAACAATCCAAGAATGCACTCATCTTTGCCAGAGAAGCAAGATGGTAATCAAGCTTGCCGTGAGCTAGCGTCCTGTCAGATAGTTTTGCCATGTTCTAAAAGGTGCAGTCACGAACTGACATGAGAATGTCCACCAGGTAACTCTGGAGCAAAAAATGCACAGGCTCGGCAGAATGCCCCATCCTCTGCACGACTGTAATAGAGCCAAGGATATTTCTTAAACGAGCTTGGTGTAAAGTGGCGATATTGTTTAGAAACAGCACAGTACGTCTTTGGGTAATAGGAAGAATCAAGATTTGGCTTAGATGTAAGCAATTGGTATTTACGTGTCGGATCCAAGTCACTTAACTTCTGGTTTGCTTTCAACAGTGCTCCAATATTGTCAGGAGGGAAAGCAGTGCTCGACTCAACTTGGGACAGAGTAGTGGCACTGGGTGACATTCGACTTGGACTTGTAAACATTAAAATTAAGCGGTGTTGTGATAGTTTGTATTCTATTTGCAGCTACATGTATATAACTTAATATTTGAATTTAAGATTAATACTATTTATAATCTACTTACTAGTAACATCTGGGGACCACACAAGGGTTTTCTGTTACACAGTTTTGTGATGGCGAACCTATATCTGCACTTGAGTGTAACTCTCCCTCAGACTCTGTAGTAAAGGGTATTGTCAGTAAATGGTAATCCATTGAATTTTGTCAAACGCTATTATATATAGTATAAATGCAAATTTGTCATCTGCATTTACCTTCTCTGCTCTTTTTGGAGAAGAATGAAGTGATAGGTGTAGCAGCATGTCTCTTTATTTTGAAGTATTTGTTGACGACTTCACGGAATCAGTAGATGCGTGGGATTGCAGAATGAAGTTCTCTGAGCATGAGCAGATCTTATGACCTCGATCTACCGTCCTTTTGCGCGCTTACAACAAGCCTACAGTAACACGATCTCGGCAACCAGGCGAAAGGACTGGAACTTGGACCTGTTAGTTTCGAAACTTAGCTAGCTGTCTTTAATTAAATATACTGTTGAGTAACTCAGTTCATAAAGTAACACAGTACCAAAGAACAGGTATTTTTGTATTAGAATGAAAAATCGAATCTGAAAACAGTAATGCTCAGCTCAAAGGGGGGGTCTATAGACCCCATAGACCCAGCCTGAATCCGCCACTGTATATATATATATTTGAAATATATACATATATTCCTCTTCTATGCAAACTACCCCAAACTGCCCCAGACTACCCCAAACTACCCTACCCACTCAGTCCCTAAACATAACTACATTACATATATATATATATATATATATATATATATATATATATATATATATATATATATATATATATATATATATATATATATATATATATATATTACTGCAAGGATATGCACTTGCACACATAACCATAACCCAGATCTATAGACACACACACACACACACACACACACACACACACACACACACACACACACACACACACACACACACACACACACGAGCGAGCATGTGATGTGCATGTGCATGTGTGTGTTTATTTTCTGTGTGCAAGACCGTGTGTCTTTGTGTCTGTTTGTGTACAGTTACTGAGCATATCTGTCTATATGTGTATCTACATTACACTACTCTACACTATTCATGCACACGCAAGCGTGCGTGCACACACACACACACACACACACACACACACACACACACACACACACACACACAGTTACAATCTTTGCTAGATCAACAGCATAAATTGACAGACAAACAGGTACATGTACCAAATTCATTTGCTCGTATGGATGTATGTATGTACTAATTAACGTAGAACTATTATTGACTGTATATATCTCTCAATATTGACTGTATAAATAAATCAATATTGACTGTATATATTACTCAATATTGACTGTATAAATCAATCAACTGACTGTATATACTAATCAATATTGACTGCATAAATCAATCAATATTGACTGTATATGTCAATTCATATTGACTATATAAAATTAATCAATATTGACTGTATAAATTAATCACCATAATAACTGTATAAATCAATCAATATTGACTGTATAAATAAACCAATATTGACTGTATATATCAATCAGTTTGAATGTATAAATCAATCAATACCGACTGATTTCACAGTCATTATATTGATTGATACATACAGTCAATATTGATTGATTTATACACTCATTATTGATTGATTTATACACTCATTATTGATTAATTTTATATAGTCGATATGAATTGATATAGGGCGTGTTTCCACTAGTGCCTAAACCGGTTTACCAAGTGGTTTAAGCTAAACTGGTTTAAGAATTGACCTGTTTCCATCTGCACTAAACCAGTTATATGTTAAACCTAAACCTATTTCTTAAACCTACTTCGAAGTAGGTTTAGCAAAGTGGTTTTGGTTTAACTGTCACATGACAGTAGCGCGCTTGTTTAGATGGCTTCAGACAATGTCGTTTTGATGATATTGACTATTTTGCTGGGATAGAATTGCCTTAAAAGATGTAAGGGTCGTTAACAAGGGGAAAGAAATCAGTAGCTACGGAGAGAGACAAGACGGTGTCTTTGGTCATCATCGTGCAAATTCCTACTAGAAGATGCTGAATCAGTAAAAACCAACAGTTGCTCTGACTCTGCAACAAAGCAGCCCAATACTTCAAAATAAGGCGTTCCTAGACGGTTTGTTTTGCACATCCCGGATGTGCAAGTTCCTAGTGGAAACAGCGCTTTCTTGAACTGGTTTAGTTCCTAAACCCATTTAAGCTAAACTAGTTTAAGGTGCAGCTAGTGGAAACACGGCCATATACAGTCAATACTGATTGATATATACAGTCAATACTGATTGATATATACAGTCAATACTGATTGATATATACAGTCAATATTGATCTATTTATACAGTCACTATGTTGATTGACTTATACAGTCAATGAAAACAGACAGACAGACAAACACAGACAGACAGATGTAAATGTTTGATTTAAATGGAATATATGTATTAAGGCAGACAGACAGACAGACAGACAAGGACATTTATGTCCCTTTACTTTTCTTAATCTGCAAATTGTATTTAGCTGTTGGACAGTGTGAACTGTACTTAGCCTTGTTTGCTATTATATTGTTTGAAACTTTCTAACTTCATTTATGAAAATATATGAAAAGACAAACAGAAAAGCTGCAGACAGGCAAACAGACAGTAGACAGTAGGACGTACGGACAAACAGAATTTAAAATAGGGCTTTGTGCTGGCCATGCAGTTGAGACAATGATTTTGTTAATTCCCATGCAGACTAAATGATCTTGGCTATATATAAGGAAATGTTGGACATTTTTCTCAGCAACATATAGCAGAATTGTTTCTCAAGAATTGCCAACCATTTGTATTTCCATTGATAGGAATAAGAGAGTTGCATGGCTCCATCATACATACTGCATAAGCTGTCCCACACTACTAGCGACATCTCTCCATTCTTCACAGCTTTGCATGCCTTTTCCAAGTGACTCTCTCGTGTTGTCTACTCGTTGCATTTGCCAGTAAAAACTATTAACATTTGTAATACAAAATCAAGTTAGTAAACTAGCTCAAAAGTGTACTAAATTATGAATGAGCTGAAACTCGTAAAAAAGTATCTTGTTTATGAGAGTGCAAAAGTAATGTACAGATACAGTGGTTTAAACTTTTGACCCCAGTCACTATACATAGATATGTCATATTACAACAAACAAAGGAACAACAAACAAACAAAACCCAAATCACAAGTATACATGTACTTGTCATCAATAGTTTATTGAAATCAACAAAACAGACAGATGTCACCTTTCTTGCTTTGTACATGTTAATGTCAAAAAATATTATATTATATTATGTCACAAAGCAGCATAACACAATTACTTCTTATTATCTCTAATATCTCTAGTAAAACTCTGCTGTGTACTGGCACAACAACAAATCTAACTGTTGATATCTATATACAAATATTTGTTGTTCAAATGCACACACACACACACACACACACACACACACACACACACACAGTATACTAATTATATAACTGTCGTTCATGTCACCAACCATATAACAACCAATGCCATAGTGTGCCATAGTGTGTAGTTTCAAATATGATAATGTCAATTGGCAAAAGGCATATCCAATGTATACACCTGTAAGTGTCAACCTAGTTGTATATATAGTGTTTATCTTCTAAGAAATCTTTTGGTACTAGTAGTAGTTGTGAAATAGAATTAATTAAGTTAGCTGAATACTCTGCACTTTGGTACTGTGAAATAGAAGTAAGTTAGCTGAATACTTAATTAAGGTAATTTGCACTTTTAATTAGTAATTGCATATTATATAATTGCACACATAAAATAGATTTGCAATAACTAGTACACAATTTGATGTATGCAGTATATGCAGCAGTATAAATATTGCCACACAATTCAATCCAGGCAATATATGCACCCAAAAAAGATCTCAAAACAAATAGATTTGTTTAACCGCAGAACCCAGTAATCATTATAATCATTTCTAGATTATAAATCACTTTACCTGCCGTCCAATATATTTGAAGTCGATTTGTGCCGAGAAAACAACGTTCAGGCGACGCGACGTTCAAAACTGGGGCCACCTTTAAATAAACAGTGCAGGTTACTGCTCGAAAGATGCACAAAAAGGCAGCAGTTCGTTTACGTCAAAATCGCGGTTGTAACATGTCCATTGACTACCGTGAATCAAAGCTGCGCCGCGAGCCTCGTACTAACAGACCATGTTCGCTCCAGCAACTAAGTCGTAACCTCGTTCAAAAAAAATTCGCCATGGCTGGTCTGTACCAAGTGGAAGCCAAGGCATGGCAGAGCGGCGGTGCCTTTTGCATGCTGGCGACAACCCTGGTATGGTAACTAAACTTCTACTATAGGTTGTCTGTTACCTATGATGTCTGGTACACATCAAGCTTGATGCAAATTTTGAGAGGTGAGGACTAGAGTAAGAGCATGGCCAGCTGAGACATTCATCTGATATCATCGATCATTGCATCAGACAATTGGGATTGTACGTCCATGCCAGTTAGCATCATGTCATTGATATTGTAGTTTCCAATACATTTCTGTTTCTTCTTTCCAACATCTTTAGGTCAGAAGGTGGCATTTTAGTAGTAACTTATTTTTTGAAACCATTTTATTGTAAATTCTAGACTGGACTAACTCCATACATAGAGAAGAGGAGATACTGCAGGTTAATTGATTAATATTTAAACAGATCACATAGCTAGGGCCCTGGCTATAGCTCGTCACATCATCATCATGCACACACACACACACACACACACACACACACACACACACACACACACACAATGGACAAATTTTAAGCCCTCCACGTTTCGACATCAGAGATAGCTCCCCCTGCCTCTAGAGACAGGACCTCCATGCGCTACGTGGAGCCTTGGGGCCAGCGCTACAATCCACCTGGAGCTTGACCAGAGTCATCCAGGGGCACTGACAATGGCGCAGCTCTGGGACTGGACACCAAGGCCCACACGTACCCGTCTGCTGCATGATGTTGCGGCCAAGCCAGCGGTCTTGTCCACCCCAGTCAATGACCTGGTACTCATTTATACTCCTGAGTCGAAAGAGGCAAGTGTAGGAAACTGCAACAGCGTCGCCTCCACCAGGATCGAACCTTCAGCCCTCATCATGGAATACAAGATTTCGGATGTGATCACCAACGCTCTACCATCTGCTCCACAGCGCCACACACACACACACACACACACACACACACACACACACACACACACGCACACACACACACACACACACACACACACACACACACACACTTTGGCTATATTGATGTGTGTCATGGATTCCAGGATCATAGTCTATTGTGACCACTGTCAAACTGTAATATACTACTGGTAGTGTTACAATCAGTTTAATTAATAGCAATTTATTGCAATATATATGTTAAAGTTTCATATGCACTGTGGTTTCAAATGGAAGTCGTATTATCTATGGGTACCCCAGACGTAGACATTGACACACACTTCATCTCACAACGCACGTCGAGTAAGCATATTATGACAGTTGTGCCATATAATTTGTTGTACATTCTATAACCTCATAAATATGCCAATACCTTTGCTTTTGGATGTGTCATAATGCGCCCCTCCAAACATATATTAGTTTCTGGTCCACAGTTCTTCAAAATTTCCCACAGGTGGGCAGTTACTATTATCTTCATACTATGCCCAACAAATAAATTTCAATGGTATTAAATCTGAAGACTAAATATGCAGCATGTTAGGTCCATTTCAAATCTACTAACATTATTTAACTTCACTGTTTCCATGCTGTACCAAAGATAAACAAACACAACAAGTACGGCAATAATGAAGTAGAGTTGTTACTATTTAATTCCCATACTTCTTCACATTTTGGATTTGCAGCACTATAGACACATACTATAGTATTCAGTGATTTTACTATGCATGCGTAATTATACTCTTCATTGATCTGAGACAAAAAATCATGCAGGTGGCGACCAGAAACTAATATATTTCTGGGAGTGGCATAAACTATTAGCTTTCCCATGTTTGCTATTTCAAGACGGACATTTATTTGATACATTTGTCTTTCATAAAATACTAACATGCAGACCATGCATAGTCGTGTACAACAATACACAATACAGACTTATGGTCAATGATCAAGGACTTCATCATGCAGATGCCATTATATGTCACATGTCAACTGCTACACACTCTGTAGTAGCTTTTACCGTACGAGAAGTCTTCTTGCCCAATTCCTTCGCAACTCATCCAAAGACTGAAGACAAAGTTGGTAAGAAACTTGCCTCCTAAACACGTGAGAACAATGGTCAAATAATAATATTTGTTAGCAATAATTGTCAGTCAGAAAAAATTACTAAAATTGAGTTTCAGACACTAGATCATAGCCATAAGCATGTACGATGAGTTACCTTAGAATTCTTATTTGAGAAGCAGCTACAGACTAGCGATTACTTCGTATTATTGCACCAGAGCTGCTGAATCAAAAATTGAAGCTAGACTTCTGGACAGGGCGTGGTACACTTCTCATTTTCTCTCTGCAAACATGAAAGGAGTCACTGAATATTCAGCAAGCTCATCATACTAATTGTACTTGTTACGTATATGCATACAGCTGCACTCTGAGCAAACAACGCAACCATTGCGCATGCGCAATAGGGTTTTATGTCTGTTGTGTTTGAGTAAAGTGTGCACAGCTGTTTCTACCTGGTAGTGAGAATTTGTGGCGAGTGAGAATGTTTAACGCGGTTGCTTGTACCCAGCACACAGTACGGAACGTTACGAATTTGTGTCGATGTAGGTAGTTTACGCTACACGTTTATCGAATCTTAAATGTCAGACTTGCAAAGGCTTTGGTAGTCATTTTTGTTACTAAACATACCGCTCGGCTGCTCAGAAAGATGGTTTTTATGTGCGGTACCGCATACGGGAATCACTGTTCTACTTTCGATACCGCATACGGGACTTCAAATGGAAACATGACAGTTAGTCAATACAGCGTAGAAATACATGGTCGCTGAGATGTACGACATGGAAGCTAACCTACTCTATTGTCACCTATTATATAGTTATCAGAGCTTGAATTTACAATATTGTCGTCATTTAGGCTAATTTGAGCGGAGCGCCAGTGAAATGCCTCCCGCAACATTGCATGGATGGCTGTATACTAGCAAGTCCTAGCTCCCGAGCTAGTTTACTACTGACAGATCGTAGCACCGAAAGCCAAATACTACGCCTACAAACATACTTGCAAAGTGAGTTTTGTTCTTGAAAGCTAAAAACCAGACAAGTTAGCAGATGTATTACCTTTGTTCAGAAGTCGCTGTCTAGATTCTACAAACGAATAACACTGGCTGTTTCTTTTGATCCATTTGGAGGGCTAGGCAATCAGCTATTGAGCGAGTGCTTACTTATTAGAATTGAGCTTGCTTCTGAGCCGTGGTCGGCTATTGAAATCAAACTTTACGAAATTACCTCGGATTACCCTACTGTATTAAGTGAAATGTCGATCTTGTCAGACAGTTTCGTGCTTGTTTAGCTTTGAAATTGTCTATATTGGCTCTTTTTGTACATTCTATAGCATTATCAGACAACTTTTTGCTTATTTGTAGCCAGTCGTGGCCATTCAACAGAAACGGTTATGTGGATGACAATTGCTTCGATCTAGGGCAGCAAAACAAACGTGTAAGTTTTCCGGACTTTTAATTCGTTCTGGAATTTGGACTAGACTACTTATGCGAATGTGTGTTTGGACGAAAAGTGTTGCTCATGGATCTAATTTTCAACGAGAAATCACTTCAACACTTTGGCACAGTAAGGCAGTGATCCTTGCAAGTGGAGAAATAATTTTGTATTCTATGCCAATTTTAGTACCATAGTTTACCTTATTTGTATAATTTGCATTGCAATATTTGCAACAGGTACTGTGTGTGTGTGTGTGTGTGTGTGTGTGTGTGTGTGTGTGTGTGTGTGTGTGTGTGTGTGTGTGTGTGTGTGTGTGTATGGCGTCTTTAGATCAATTGGTTAGAGGGTTGCATTAGGAGAATAGAAACACCAGGACCTTTGGGTCTTGGGTTCCAGTATAGTCACAGGCATAATTACCTCAGGCAAGGAACTCACGCGCAATTGCCACTCTTGACAAAGGAGTGTATGACTACCTGGTCATTGACTGGGGGTAGACAAGACAACAGGCTTGGCACAATAACATCCTGCAGCAGACAGATACTTGTGGTTTGGTGTCTAGCAACAGACAGGTACTTGTGGGTTTGGTGTCTAGTCCCAGAGCTGCGCTATAGTCAATGCACCTGGATGACTCTGGGCAAACTCGAGGTGGATTGTCAGGGCTAGCCCTAAGTCTCCTCGCAGCACATGGACGCCCTGTTTCTAGAGGCAGTGGAGCTATCTTTGCAACTGATCAGATGGTCAACGTCGAAAGAAGTGAAAAGCTCAACATTTGTTCGTGTGTGTGTGTGTGTGTGTGTGTGTGCGTGCGTGCGTGCGTGCGTGTGTGTGTGTGTGTGTTTGTGTTTGTGTGTGTGTGGTGCTATAGCTCAGTTGGTAAGAGAGTCATGCAATAGAGTGTGCACATCCGGGATCTTGTGGGGTTGCAAGCTAGTTCAAGTCACAGTGGTGGCGATCTATGGCCCTTGGGCAATAAACTCACACACAATTCCCTTTCTCAACTCGACTCAGGAGTACCTGTGGTTTGTGTGTGGTCATGAATGCCTTTATTGTAAACAAGAAATCGTTTACAATCTTTGGTTTAATTAATAGCACTTATCGTATTACATAAAACGCAGGAGTTAATAACCAGAATTAGATCTCCATCATGTTAAGAAATTTATATCCAACACGTAGTCATCGCTTTCTTCAAATTCATACTGTATTCATCATTCTCTAGTTATACCAATCAGTTCTACTAATCGACTATAAATCTATTCTGGCGTAGTTTACATATACGTCACTCAATTGAAATTTGCAATAAAGTACCCGTTGTCACGTATCGACCATTCGTTGTCACAGCTTTTTGTTGAGTGCAGAGAGGTCGAGGTCGACGTACTGAATACCATGCTGTCGTCCACAACAAGACACATCAGAGAACACATTTCACATTAAAAATATACTATTTACCTTGCTTCGACTGTCAGCTGTTTCCGTTGCATCATCTTCCTTTGGTTTTGGTTTAATCAGTTGCGCGTACAAAACAGCCGAGTCTTGGTCGGTGTCTTTTTCAGTAATTTGGCTGGGTTCTTGACTGGGTTCTTGACTGGTGTCTTTTGCTGTAATTTGATCAGAGCGTTGAGCGGTGTCTTGATGGCTGTCTTTCTTGGCGTCTTCTTTTGTTTTTAAATCTTGCTCTTCCAACTTTTTGGAATCATCTTTCTCAGATTTCTCTTTTTTACACTTATAGAGATCAAAAGGAGCTGGACGTTCAGGTTTGTTTTGAGTGCCGTCGATGGGGCTTGTATTGGAGTTTGTGTCTTTGACACGAATGTCTTCTGGTGCGTTTTCGGTTGTAGGCAGAATATTCACTTTCGGGGAGGGAGGGATGCATATGGGCACGTAGGCTGAACTGTGAGGCACTGCCACCGATGGAGTCGGCTTGATGTTTTCTTGAGGTGCACGAACTGGTTTCTTCTTGTTAACGCAAGCATAAATGGGCATTTCGTGGATTTCTTTATTCACTGACTCGGTAGGTTTTACGTCTGCGTCGATTTTGTCGGATGTGGCGTCAATCGGTTTTTGAGCCGCAGCCTCTGTAATGATGTCTGGTAAAGTATGGCTTGTGTGCTCGACTGTGTGTGATTGGTCGATTGGCGTTTCTGCGTTCAAATGCTCCTCAGATGTACGTCTACGAAATGTACCCGTAGTTATCTCGTCTCTTCCTACGTTGAAACTTAAGTGAAAGACAAACAATTAGTCGTGGTCAGAAAATAGACTCTATTGTGTCATGTATTACTTGTAGAATTTAGTATCATAGTCGTCGTGCCAGTGGCTTGCATTCGTTTGGCGTCTCCCTGCATTGATTAGAATGATTGTCAAAGGGTTTAAAGTGTTTCACAAACAGCTGGGTTTGATTTGCTTACGTGTTTTGATTTTACGGCAACTTGAAAAACAGAATGTCAGCAGTGTTTGACGGTGCTTGTAGGACAAGAAGACGATCAAAATAAGGAGGATGAAAACGAATGCAGCAATTGTTACTATAACCCATGATTTTATAACAGTATCATGTTCGAAGAAATGCATTTCTGGCAATGTATATGTGTGTGTGTATATATATATATATATATATATATATATATATATATATATATATATATAGGTGCCAATGCTCACCAACGGTTTGTCTAGTCAACACTTCATTCCTAGTACTTGATGGTGTTGTTGCGTTTGTTACCATAGAATCGATGCCCGTAGACAACGTGGCAGCTGTGATTTGTGAAACTTGAACAATAACACGAGTTTCATTGTCATTGGAGTAGTCTTTGAAGGCTTGTATACTAGTTCGGTTGATGTTGTGATTCTATTTGTAGTTAGGAAGGCTACAGTCTGTGCTTTGGGTCTGGTGCTGCGGCTTGAACGTTCTTCTGTTGTTGGATTAGGAGATGACTGTATAATAGTAAGCGAAGAATCTGGAAGATAAAAACAAATGATATTGATATGGATAGCTACATGACATCGCAAGTTGGGAGAGGAGGGACTTGAAAGGACGTTAGAGTAAATGAAATTCTCCATGCCTTATTAAGAGTGGGTTGTCGACATTTCCGGTCGGGAAACGCTTTCTGATTTTGAACTTTAACCTAAATACTCCTCTTGGGCAACAGAAGGCGCTTATACACATCTATTGTACTGGTGAACACTGTCGTAATGCTGTATGAAATTTAAATATTTTTTTTTCAAAATTTCTTTGCAGTTATTAATTGTCAAGTTGGGGGAATTGCCCTCTCTGACCCTCCCCAAGCTCCGTCGCTAATTAAATTGCTAAATAATTGTTGCATTACTTGGTGGTGCAACAATCCGGAGAGAGAAATATATAACCGATACGGATGTTGACGATAAGCAGGTTTTTATATATACCACGTATTTTCCATTGTCCGCTTCTTGTATCCCATTTATTTGCAGGCAACCGCTTTGATAGTTATAGCGGGTGCTTTTGACGGCTTTTCTTATCTTTTCTTTCATTTTATAAAGCAGATGATTTACTCTAGGAAAATCCCTTTGAGCCATGGTTTTCGGCAGACTGAGCTTGTAGCAGCAAACTGGTCGCGTTTGTTCAATGTGATGCAAGCACTTCAACAGGGTCATCGAGTGTGTACACCCGTTTTATATGGACAACAAGTTTATCAGCTGAAGTAAGAGATACATACATGTTGTAAACACTTGTACACTGAATTGCAAGTAACGTAGAGTAGCAGATTTACTGACGTATTTTATTGGTTTTCCTTGTTGTTTGTAATGCACGACATACATAACCCTCATATGATGTACTTCATTGTCATAGGACCGATGTTTAAGTTTTCTCCCAATTGTCTGCTGTTACTCATCAGTAGTTCGGTTTTGTTATCTGCAGCGAACCAAGTGATATTGCTGTTTCCCTGTGGAAGCAAGAATGGCTGTAGAGTGACGTTGTTGGTGGGGAGAAGGTAGACGTCGATGTGTGCCTGACTGATTAGGTACGTACCAGCACCTGCACATACGTTTACCATTATTTCGTTGTT
The DNA here is from genome assembly GCF_963422355.1 of Corticium candelabrum. NCBI lineage: Eukaryota > Metazoa > Porifera > Homoscleromorpha > Homosclerophorida > Plakinidae > Corticium > Corticium candelabrum. The sequence goes on along the minus strand of NC_085087.1, from coordinate 3,202,133 downwards.
TAGCAAAGAAACACTGTTGCTCATTAGTGACAAGAAAGTATACTTGTTGTTTACGTAGCATGCAGTTAGGAGCCAACGGCTCTTATTGCGAAGACCTTCGATCCACTCTGATTTGAGTAAATTGAACTTACCACAGTATACACCTCGCTTTTGCTCTCGAGCCATCGAAACGGTGAAGATGAGAAGAAACTTCCATTTATTTCTAGGCCATGGTGAAGCCGAGCTGCTCATTTCTAATAAGCGTGAGCGACTCGTCTTATCAGCGACGCAACACTCACCTGACAGTTAGTTGAGATCAACTCGCTCTGGTTGCAATATCGAAGCTAACACTATCGAACAACATCGACGGATCCACAGCAAGTCATTGCACCAGTTTTAGAGGAGAAGATAAGTATGTTTTGTCAGCGAGACTCTGGTTTAGTTAATTAGAAATAGTCACTTTTAGCGTTCGCTAGATTACAATGATACATTATCGCATTACTTCTTTGAACACCCTATGGTACTTGATACTTAACTTTATCATATGAAATGCGCATGTACGATACTAAATTTTTCTGTAATTATAATTTTTCTGTATCGCGTACTTCAACCAAAGGTTACTCATCAGACAGTGATGTATGAATATTGGGCTACAAATGGTAGCAACCTATGTAAATTCTAAGAAATGAAATAACTTACGAAATTTTGATCACGTATGGTATGACTCCGCGATTTGGAATTGCAACAGTAATTGTCACGCCGTAGATTGTGTGAGTCCAGATCACTTCCGTTGAGGCTGATGGACCGACAAGCTGACACTCTGTAACAAATATGAACGAGTCTAGATGAAAGCGGACCCGTGCATTTTGCTTTTTGAAAATGTACGAAACCAGTCTCGCAGATCGATCAAGAAAAAAGAGACTTCGCTACCAAGTCTTAAAAATATAGAATTGGATTGTTGCTCTTCATAGTTCCCAGTGTGATCTCTGGGACACGAGTCCATTTATCATCTTCAAACGGAAACTTGATCAACAACTGACGATCTTCATGCACGTTACCAACACCGGCCACTGCATGGATGACTATATGTTTATGCTTTTGTGCCAAAACTACATAATGTTTCTTGTCAGGAATGTCTCTTCAATTTAACCACATCGATCAAAACAGTACGAGCAGAGAAGGTGCTGGTAATCTGCCGTACATGCGCATTGGTAGGCAATTGCTAAATTATCATCATGAGATGACGCCATCCGCGGTATATACTACTACTCTAGTACTAGTCTCATCCAGCCACACACGCTCCCAGTCATACAGCGAATACTCGAAATTTGTTAAATTGTTGACATTAAGTCACGTTAGTCTATTCATTGGCTGCGAGCTACAGAGAATATTTATAATTTCAAGTTACATTGCTGATTCATACGCTGGATTATCTTGCACTGCAGTGATCGATTGTCTAGCGGCAACTGACTCTAGCATGCTGACGTCGTGCTGAGCTTGATTTCCTTCAACGCATTCATAAATGGCAGTCGCATTGAAACGAGTTGAAATCAGCTCTTTTATAGCTCTGTCATTTAACGAATATCTATAATAAAGTCATACAAGTATTGGATTTTAATAAAGCGAATTGAATTACATATTAATTACATATTCAAATTATTTGTTTTGTTTGCACTCACAGATTAAATTAGCATTATAATTCTTGTTACTAATAATCATGTGACTGATTTGCTCTAAAAGTGTATTTGAGCCTAGTCTAAACAAGTTTAGTTGAAAGGTTTTGCTGTGTTTGGCAGTATCTTTGTCTGGAGGCGCAGAGGGTTTGGGGAGGCTTAAGAGTCTTTGCAAATAAAGATATGGACTGGACAGTTACTAGATAGCAATATACTTTCTTTGGAGTATTGGTTGTAAATGAAATCATTTATGTTTGGTTTAGCTTCTCGCCTGGCGCACAGAGATTCTGTATAGTAACAACTAAGTCAGTGATGTATGTCTTATCAGTGAAATCAATGATTGCCTGCGGAATCAGCCGTTTGTTAGCATACGCCATTGGTATGTAGTAAGTTTCCTCACTACTCACCTTGCGCTTTTATGCCACTCGTTTAATTATCAGACTTACTTTAATTTATTAACTTGTTTTACGGCACAATTTTCACTTTACCTCTCAGTCGATGTTTCTCTCTCTTTCGAGTTGCTTTCAACGTTTGAATAAGTAGGAGTTTGTTGCCTTTCTTCTATTCGTGTAAAAATCATAATGCAAGAGTTTTCAAATAAATACCTTAGTGAATTGTACAAATAGAAGCATCCATACCTTTCTTGTCTTTTCGAGACAAACATAAAATTCTGCGAAGCAATAGGTTTAAATGTCGGCAATGGTTGTAGACAAACAATACTGTTTGAACGACAAATATAAAGCTGGAAACGCAACAGATAATAATTGCTGCTGTGAATAGCGATGTTTCTAAAGAAGTCACCGACGTGCAGAAATTACTTTAATGCATAATGAAACATTTGAAACGCACTGACCTCCACCTTGTGAATTGTAACTTGATTGAATCGTGTTTCCATTTAGTGTTGTAGTTGCTATATTAGTCGTGTGTACATGTAATGGGACATTGATGGTTACTAGAACTTGAAGAATAAAGTAGAATCGTTTCTTTGTGTTTCCGTTTTGTGCAATGACTTCATACATTCCACTGTCTGATTGTTGGACGTTTGACTTAATGACAAACGAACGTTGACCAGCTACAAGGTTTGTGTTCTTGCCATTGTGAACAACTGTTAGTATGAGGCGAGAAGGCTCTCCAGTCACATTGTATTGCATTTTCCATGTAGAATTGACCGACAGGACGATAGCTGATGTTGTACTTGGTGAGTAGAAATTTTCATTGTGGCTTAAAGTAAAGTTGAAAGCGTTATGTGAAACATTGAAAGATTTAGATGTCATTGGAGTAGTATTTGTTAGTTTGTATACGGGTTTTGTTGGTGTTGGCATTCTATTTATAGTTGGAATGGTTGTAGTCTGTGCTTTGGGAGTGACACTGCGGCTTGAACGTTCGGCCGTTGTATTAGAAGATGATATTATACTTGTAGGAAAATTACCTAAAAAGATACAATAACAAATGATATTGATGTGGATTGCTATATGACATTGTGGCATGAATTGATTGCAAAATAATTGTTGCATTACTTGGTGGTACAACAATCCGGAGAGAGAAATATATAACCGATACGGATGTTGACGATAAGCAGGTTTTTATAAATATCACGTATTTTCCATTGTCCGCTTCTCGTATCCCATTTATTTGCAGGCAACCGTTTTGATAGTTATAGCGGGTGCTTTTGACGGCTTTTTATCTTTCCTTCCATTTTGTAAACAGATGATTTACTCTAGGAATGTCCCTTTGAGCCATGGTTTTCGGCAGACTGAGCTTGAAGCAGCAAACTGGTCGCGTTTGTCCAATGTATGATGCAAGCACTTCAACAGGGTCATCGAGTGTGTACACCCGTCTTGTATGTACATCAAGGTTATCAGCTGAAGTAAGAGATACATACATGTTGTAAACACTTGTACACTGAATTGCAAGTAAAACTATTTCCAACCTGACAAACGTAGAGTAGCAGATTTACTGACGTATTTTATTGATTTTCCTTGTTGTTTGTAATGCACGACATACATAACCCTCATATGATGTAACTTCATTGTCATAGGACCGATGGTTAAGTTTTCTCCCAGTTGTCTGCTGTTACTCATCAGTAGATCTGTTTTGTTATCTGCAGCAAACCAAGTGATATTGCTGTTTCCTAGTGGACGTAAGAATGACCGTAGAGTGACCTAAGTATTGGGCAGAAGGTAGACGTCGATGTGTGTCTGATTGATTAGGTACGTACCAGCACTTGCACATACGTTTACCATCATTGCGTTGTCTAGCAAAGAAATACCGTTGCTCGTTAGTGACAAGAAAGTATACTTGTTGTTTACGTAGCATGCAGTTAGGAGCAAACGGCTCTTTTTACGAAGACCCTCCATCCACTCTGATTTGAGTAAATTGAACTTACCACAGTATACAAGTAGCTTTTGATCTCGAGCCATCGAAACGGTGAAGATGAGAAGGACGTCCATCTATTTCTAGGCCATGGTGAAGCCGAGCTGCTCATTTCTAGTAAACGTGAACGACTTGTCTAATTCAGCGACGCAACACTCACCTGACAGTTAGTTGAGATCAACTCGCTCTGGTTGCAATATCGAAGCTAACACTATCGGACAACATCGACAGATCCGCTGCAAGTCATTGCATCACTTTTGGAAGAGAAGAGAAGTATGTTTTGTCACCGAGAGACTCTGGTTTAGCTAATTATAAAAGATATTCGCTTTTAGCGTGCGCTAGATTGCAATAGTACATTATCATATTACTTCTTTGAACACCTTCTGGTACTTTAAACTTAACTTTTAGCATATGAAATGCGCATGTACGATACTAAATTTTCTGTAATTATAATTTTTCTGTACCTCGTACTTCAATCAAAAGTTACTCATCAGACAGTGTTGTATGGATATATTTGGCCTACAAAATGTGTATGAATATTTGGGCTACAAAAGGTATTAACCTATGTAAATTCTAAGAAATGAAATAACTCACAAAAATTGGTTACATATAGTATGGCTCTTCGATTTGGAATTGCAACAGTAGTTGTCACGCCGTAGATTGTGTGAGAACAGATCACTTCGGTTCTGTTGCGGCAGATGGACCGACATCTGCAAGCTGACACTCAGTAACAAATATGAACGAGTCTAGATGAAAGTGGACCCGTGCATTTTGCTTTTTGAAAATGTACGAAACCAGTCTCGCAGATCGATCAAGAAAAAAGAGACTTTTCTACCAAGTCGTAAAAATATAGAATTGGATTGTTGCTCTTCATAGTTCCCAGTGTGATCTCTTAAACACGAGACCATTTATCATCTTCAAACGGAAACTTGATCAACAACTGACGATCTTCATGCACGTTACCAACACCGGCCACTGCATGGATGACTATATGTTTATGCTTTTGTGCCAAAACTACATAATGTCTATTGTCAGGAATGTCTCTTCAATTTAACCACATCGATCAAAACAGTACGAGCAGAGAAGGTGCTGGTAATCTGCCGTACATGCGCATTGGTAGGCAATTGCTAAATTATCATCATGAGATGACGCCATCCGCGGTATATACTACTACTCTAGTACTAGTCTCATCCAGCCACACACGCTCCCAGTCATACAGCGAATACTCGAAATTTGTTAAATTGTTGACATTAAGTCACGTTAGTCTATTCATTGGCTGCGAGCTACAGAGAATATTTATAATTTCAAGTTACATTGCTGATTCATACGCTGGATTATCTTGCACTGCAGTGATCGATTGTCTAGCGGCAACTGACTCTAGCATGCTGACGTCGTGCTGAGCTTGATTTCCTTCAACGCATTCATAAATGGCAGTCGCATTGAAACGAGTTGAAATCAGCTCTTTCATAGCTCTGTCATTTAACGGATATCTATAATAAAGTCATACAAGTATTGGATTTTAATAAAGCGAATTGAATTACATATTAATTACATATTCAAATTATTTGTTTTGTTTACACTCACAGATTAGATTTGCGTTATAATTCTTGTTACTAATAATCATGTGAATAATTTGCTCTAAAAGTGTATTTGAGCCTAGTCTAAACAAGTTTAGTTGAAAGGTTTTGCTGTGTTTGGCATTATGTTTGTGTGTAATGGTGTAAATTGATGGCGCAAAGGGTTTGGGGGAGGCTTATAAGTCTTTGCAAATAAAGGTATGGACTAGACAGTTACTAGATAGCAATGTATTTTCTTTGGAGTATTGGTTGTAAATGAAATCATTTATGTTTGGTTTAGCTTCTCGCCTGGCGCACAGAGATTTTGTATAGTAACAACTAAGCCAGTGATGTCAGCGGATATGTCTTATCAGTGAAATCAATGATTGCCTGCGGAATCAGCCGTTTGTTGGCATACGCCATTGGTATGCAGTAAGTTCCCTCACTACTCACATCGCATTTTTATGTCACTCGTTTAATTATCAGACTTACTTTAATTTATTAACTTGTTTTACGGCACATTTTCACTTTACCTCTCAGTCGATGTTTCTCTCTCTTTCGAATTGCTTTCAACGTTTGAATAAGTAGGAGTTTGTTGCCTTTCTTCTATTTGTGTAAAAATCATAATGTAGGCCTTTACAAATGAATACGTTAGTGAATTGTACAAATAGAAGTATCCATACCTTTCTTGTCTTTTCGAGACAAACATAAAATTCTGCGAAGCAATAGGTTTAAATGTCGGCAATGGTTGTAGACAAACAATACTGTTTGAACGACAAATATAAAGCTGGAAACGCAACAGATAATAATGGCTGCTGTGAATAGTGATTTTTCTAAAACAGTCACCCACGTGCAGAAATTACTTTAATGCATAATGAAACATTTGAAACGCACTGACCTCCACCTTGTGAATAGTAACTTGATCGAATCGTGTTTTTATTTAGTGTTGTAGTTGCTATATTAGTCGTGTATACATGTAATGGGACATTGATGGTTACTAGAACTCGAAGAATAAAGTAAAATCGTTTCTTTGTGTTTCCGTTTTGTGCAATGACTTCATACATTCCACTGTCTGATTGCTGGACGTTTGATTTAATGACAAACGAACGTTGACCAGCTACAAGGTTTGTGTTCTTGCCATTGTGAACAACTGTTAGTATGAGGCGAGAAAGCTCTCCAGTCACATTGTATTGTATTTTCCATGTAGAATTGACCGACAGGACGATAGCTGATGTTGTACTTGGTGAGTAGAAATTTTCATTGTGGCTTAAAGAGACGTTGAAAGCGTTATGTGAAACATTGAAAGATTTAGATGTCATTGGAGTAGTATTTGTTAGTTTGTATACGGGTTTTGTTGGTGTTGGCATTCTATTTATAGTTGGAATGGTTGTTGCCTGTGCTTTGGGAGTGACACTGCGGCTTGAACGTTCGGCCGTTGTATTAGAAGATGATATTATACTTGTAGGAAAATTACCTAAAAAGATACAATAACAAATGATATTGATGTGGATTGCTACATGACATTGTGGCATGAATTGATTGCAAAATAATTGTTGCATTACTTGGTGGTACAACAATCCGGAGAGAGAAATATATAACCGATCCGGATGTTGACGATAAGCAGGTTTTTATAAGTAGCATGTAGTTTCCCTTGTCTACTTCTCGTATCCCATTTATTTGCAGGCAACCGTTTTGATAGTTATAGCGGGTGCTTTTGACGGCTTTTCTTATCTTTCCTTCCATTTTGTAAAGGTAATGATTTACTCTAGGAATATCTCTTTGAGCCATGGTTTCCGGCAGACTGAGCTTGTAACAGCAAACTGGTCGCGTTTGTCCAATGTATAAGCTAGGCAATTCAACAGGGTCATCGAGATTGTAACCGCGTTCTGTAGTTAGATCAAGTTTATCAGCTGAAGTAATAGATACATACATGTTGTAAACACTTGCACACTGAATTGCAAGTAAAACTATTTCCAACCTGACAAACGTAGAGTAGCAGATTTACTGACGTATTTTATTGATTTTCCTTGTTGTTTGTAATGCACGACATACATAACCCTCATATGATGTAACTTCATTGTTATAGGACCGATGTTTAAGTTTTGTCCAAGTTGTCTGCTGTTACTCATCAGCAGGTCGGTTTTGTTATTTGCAGCGAACCAAGTAATATTGCTGTTTGCCAGTGGACGTAAGAATGGCCGTAGAGTTACGTAGGTGTTGGGCAGAAGGTAGACGTCAATGTGTTTCTGATTGATAAGGTACGTACCAGCACCTGCACATACGTTTACCATCATTGCGTTGTTTAGCAAAGAAAATTGTTGCTCGTTAGTGACAAGAATGTATACTTGTTATTTACGTGACATTTACGCCCTATGGGTTTCTTAGTCTATTATACACAACATTCTATTTCAGTAAATTAAACTTCATTCTGATGCAGAATATCTCTGACATTTACATGGCATAGTTGAAGCATCTATAATTATTACTCCTGTAATTATCAGGATTGCAACACTCACCGTCCAGATGGTAAACTGTAAATTGAGATCAACTTGGTCGCGCCGCAATGTCGAATTGTCTTTTGCAGCATCGAATTCGTTTTGTAGGTTAGGTATTTGTACCGTTTGCTCTTCTTCATCACCATATTGGTCTTGTCATCTGCAGCAAACTTATACCCCGTTTACACGAGCACGCATTGCAAGCCGAGCCGAGCCGCGCCGCGCTAGCCCGTGCCAGCCCAGTGTTCCAGCCCGCGTTTACACGACACACTTCGTACAAGGAAGCCAATGCGTGTTACTTGAGCTTGACATAGCTCGCGTGCAACGGAAAGAAACCGAGCTGTTCGCTATGGCTTTACAATAGTCATATTAAGAAGGCGTAGCTACGACATATACGAGACGTCGTAGGTCTATCGCCAGGCTACTGTTGCGCACTTGCAGCAACGGATTTCAAAAGATAAACTTCTTGCTCCTCTTGGTAGCTCCATAATTGGATAATACACAGAGTCTCCGTCTCGCCCTACGCTATTTGTGCCATTTTCGAGCGAAAGTATTGCGCGGCGGAAAGGGGTCTGGCTACGCAAGACTCCCATGCGCGGCCCGTTTTCCAGCACGCCATGCGTTACACGATGTACTTGACTTGAGCCAAGCCGGCCTGGTACGCGCTGGCCCGGCTAGAAATAACGAGCAGAGCTGTCACGGCTCGGCACGGCTCGACCCGCCCTTACACGTACACTATAGAAACCGAGCCATCACGGACTGGCCCGCTTACAAGTGCTCGTGTAAACAGGGTGTTAGTTCCGCCTAATGGATGTAAATATGGCCGACCAACAAAGTATGTATTGTCAACAAGGTTGAACATCGAGGTGTGTCTGATTGAGTGTAGGCGTTACATGAGTGCATTGTTTCGCTAATATCGCTGGTTCTCTAGTAACAAGAATGTGCTACTCAACATCTATAGCTAACTAACGACCACTCTCAAACTTTGCCGCTTGCGCTCTGATTAAGTTAAATTTCCTTACCGCAGTATACGCTTGGTGTCTGCTCTTGAGCCAACGAGACGCTGAAAATGAGGAAAAGCGTCCATTTATTGTTCTGACATAGTGAAGCCGAGCTGCGCATTTCTGTATTAGTAAACTTGCTGACTCTTCGAATTCGCAGCGACGTAACACTTGCCTGACAGGTTGTTGAGATCAATTGACTTTAGTCCGATTGCATGCAACTTAGTCCGATTGCATGCAATATCAAATTGTTCTCTATTGAAAATTCATCCGCCGCAGTCGTAGTTTGTGAGTAGAACCAGCGAGACATTCTGGTGAGTAGTATATAATAGTTACATAGCTAGTCATGCCTTTAGCGTGTAATCAAGAAATAGAATAATGAAATATTTTTTATATCTTTATTTAGACTGCGCTCAAGATTTGCTGTTAATTGCATTTTCAAATGTAGCGCATGCATTCGGAATGGAATAACACCGCATACCGGACCAAATGAAACCGTATTCGGGACGTCGGTACCGCATGCGGGATCCGAAGCACACGAGCACGGTCGTCGTTGTCATCGTAAATCGAACAAGTTTGATTTTTCAATACTGGTAGTCTGTTTTAGCGCTAAGTAGGGTCGCAGTTTTCACTCTCATGCAGAGAAATCTGTTTGCTCTTATTTTATGTCAATACTTGTTAAAATAAAATTGAAGTTTATAGCAATATGACAACTAAGCGTAACTTACTTACTTACTTAGTCATGATATCAGTATATAAGGCATTTCTAGGAGCTATTTCGTAAATACTACTATGTTGTGCGATGGCCCATTGCTGTTTGCAATCAAAATACTGTTCTTTAAATAGCAGATAGCAAACATTATACTAAGCCTTGTGATGAGCAGCAATTAACTAGAATTTAGAATGAGAATGTATGTTTGAAGTATTTCAATCAGATTTGACATTCATTAGATAGATGATGGTGCGAAGCGGTCGATTGATTTTCTAGTTTCTATTTATCATGCTCTATTACATAATACATTTTATACACACTTACTTTTAATCTAATAAGACGCAGTCTATACCTACATCACTCAATTGAAATTAATTAGTTATTACAGTAGAATCGTCGCTTCAATTGTCTCATTTGTACAGTCTTTTTGGTATAAGAAGAGAAATATTATGTGTGACATACTGACTAGTGTGCTGTAGTCACCGGTTAGACATATTAACTTAAAGAACACCAAGAAGAAATAATTGTGTTTCACCTTATTTTTCAACTTCTCTTGCTATCTTATTTTTTGATTTAATTTTAATCGGTTGAGCAGATATAATGGATAAATCTTGATAAGGTATTTTCAATGTTTTTCCTGCCGTCGGTCGTTGCTGCCGTTGTAACCTCAATTTTGTCATTTCGTGGCTTTTTGGATTTAGGAACTTTGTGAGGCGCTAGTTGCTTAGGTTTACTTTGAGACCTGTCTATAAATGACTCCAATTCACGAATAATGTTGGAAACTTAGTAACTACTCACCATCTCTTTGTTATTCATGATCGTCTAACACTTCAGTCGTATACTGTACATACAGCAATTTTCTTTTTGAAAATACGAAACCAGTCTCGCAGATCGTTCAAGAAGCAAGAGACTTCGCTACAAAGTCTGAACATAAAAAGAAAAAGAAGTCTGAAGTCTAAAAGAAAAACGCCCTCCAAAAGTGGTGGGGCTTCAGCCCTATCACGCGACGCCCCTACAGGTGAGATTGATTTTTGTCAACTGCTGACCGAAGATGTTATTACGTCAGTGCATGAGACAATGGATGGAGAAATTAATTGTTTGACAGCTATGGATAGTTGTTTGTATTAGGTAGGCGTGAGTGGGTAAAAAGAAATTCTAATGTTCGGATTTAAAAATCATTCAATAATTACAGACGGTTCTCATTGAATCCCGGATCCAGATAATTGAACCAGCCAGGAGTCTGTATTGAGGTTGTGTATATGGCAAGTGTGCAATAAATTACTTCCTGTTAACATCGCACTCTCACTTAATAAAGTTATACTTACACATGTCACCTGACCATGGTATAAATAATTTATCGTATGATTAGCATGCCTAGATGGCAGTTACCAACACTCGAGTGATAACCCACCACTCACACTGGTAAAAGCCATAAGGCACACCAATCATACAATAACCTATACAAAAGTACTATAGTTTAAAGGGGAACTCAAACGAAAATACAACCTGATCTCAAAATGTAGGATTTGTCCTGAAACTTCGTGCTGCGCTACTTTCAGGCCAGTCGTCGCCTTGGTAGCGGAGAAGATACGGGTTAGGTACAGAGCATGTGCCAGTCATTGGCGCTAAGCTCCGCCTACACCATATGAATTGCCTGCATAGCTCAGTTATCTTGACAGTAAACTACACATAAACTAAACAGGAATGGTAACTATAAGGGATCTTGTGTTTTAAGGCCTTAGAAGCGCTCATTGTACCGAAAGTAGGATGCTAGAGGCCGTTTTCTCCCAGCAGACTTGACCTTCTCTTCTCACAGAAGATGATGCTAGTGCAATAAAACTCAACGGTAATTAGTGTCCACCTACGCATGTTTACGCTTCCTTGACATACTTGAACCTAGTGCGTGTTTCTCCTCGATCAATAGAGCGAAGGCTGACGCTAATTATCGTTGAGTTTTATTGTGCTAGCATCATCTGTGAGAGGACAGGGTCAAGTCTGCTGGGAGAAAAAGGCCTCTAGCATCCTACTTTCGGTACAATGAGCTCTTCTAAGACTTTAAAACACAAGAACCCTCTATAGTCACCATTCCCGTTTAGTTTACATGTAGTTTACTGGCAAGATAACTGAGCTACGCAGGCAATGCATTTGGTGTAGGCGGAGCTTAGTGCTAATGACGTGTCAGCCTGGCTCACGCTCCATACATAACACACGATTTCTCCGCTACCAAAGTGACGGCTGGCCTAAAAATAGCTCAGCGCGAAATTTCGCGATAAAGCCTACATTTTGAGATCAGGTTGTATTTCCATTGGAGTTCCCCCTTTAAATAATTCGTGATTAGGTACCCATACATACCAGCTAATAAAATTTGTTAAAATTTGCCACTGAGAGGGCTGATTGTAGAGCATGTTTACTTATTTCAGGTGGTGATGACAGTGATGAAGAAGTATTTCCTTGGTGGGCAGCTGTCGTTGTCGTTATTGGGTGTGGTGTACTCGGAGCTTTAATTCTGTGTCTCGTCTGTTGTGTGTGTCGTCGAAGAGCTCACAGGCACCTCGAAGTCAGAGAAAACAATGGGAAGAACTCTTGCAATAATAATGATAATAATCCGGACGACATACAGTACATCGAAATGAATCCATCGAAGGCGTCACCATCGCCAGGACGATATTCGAATGCATTACGACCAGAGTCGAGTCACACTCTCTCGGTGAAGCCGTATGCAACAATCCAAATTACCGCAGCAGATCCGGTTCTTTTAGGTAATTCAAATTGTTGTTCAAGTAACATCTTCCTTGTACAGTAACTTGATAAATATTGCTGTCATTGTAGACTCACCCGCTGTTGGCAGTGGAAACGGAACCTTAAATCATGAGAATGATGATTACGAAGTGATGACTATGGTAATTGTAGCACTTCAATCAGTTCCATTGTTTGTCGTGTGACATTCTGAGTTAAACAGGTATCCAAGACATCTCAGAACGACTATGAGTACGAGACTGGATATGTTGCAGTCTCGATGAAAGTTAGCGATCTCGATCAGTAGGTCGTACGTATTGGTGATAAAATCCAAATCGTTTTCACCGTGTATCACTCGATTCGGTTCGGTTGCATCGTGAGTGTACATTTTTGTGAACGATAAATTAGCGTTTTATAGAATAGAAATTATATTAATATATTAGAAGCAAGAGAAAGTGAGATTTGATAACAGCTACAATTGTACACTAACTGCTCATTCTAGCGGCATGATAATCTTTGACTTCATGCTTATTAAAGTGTTCTTTAATTGTTAATAGTAAACATAGTACTTGCTGACCATTCAAAGTGCACCTAAAATTCTGTTGCCCCATAAAATGATTTCTTGCTTGGAAAATCTTTATTGTTTAATATAAGTAATTTTTATGTGGGGTTTGAATGTAACCGTGATCAACTGTTTTCATATTTATATCTGTGAGGATTCAATGTCCTTTAAGCCTGGTGCACAGTACAACTCTGGCACTGCGTCCTGCGAGCGTCCTGGATGCTGACGAGGACGCTCACACGAGCGTCAGCAAAGACGCTAGCGCTGTACCATTCACACAGTATTGTGTCTGACGAATGTCCATTGCACAAAGAGAGCACACTGCGACAATGGTCTGGCGCTGCAAAGTAACCACGTGTGCACTTGTGACTGACATGGACGACGACGTTTGCTCTAGTTGCTGCTATGCCTAGTCTCAAGCGTTTTCTTTCATGCTTGTCCTTGTAGTCCTTTGGCTGGACTTGCCAAAGGCAGGCAAAATCACGAAAACTTCCATCGAGGCCATGTGAACGAATAGAATATCCCTGATATGTCCAGTTGCTCTGACTGACTTTCGATTGGTTGAAAATGAGCACGTGATGTCATCGGACACTGGGTCACTTCCGGATAGGATGCTTGATTAGAACTTTTCTCTATTGCAGCACCGTGGATGCTAAGCGAGCGTTATGGGAGCGTCGTGGACGCTGACATGTTCACAGTGTGACATTGATGCTCGCTCATCATCGGCGTCCAGGACGCTCGTGCTAGCGTCGTACTGTGAACCGGGCTTTAGTCTCACGGGCAGCGAAAGCAAATTACAAGTGGTGAGTCCTAAAGGCTGTTCCACAACATTCACATCAACGTCAACGTCTGATGCGGACGCTAAGGTCGACATTCATGTTGTGAATCAGGCTTAGTAACGTGCGTTTGAAGTCATGGTCCTAAAATCGCTAATACACGTAATAGCTCATGTGATTTGCTGTGTAGACAATTTACTTTGAAAACCCATACAGCGTGCAGTTGTAGTATGTACATGGTACAGTAGGGATCAGAATGGTGCTTGCCAAGCTTTGCAATCATGAGTTGGACCAATAAAGTGTTTGATAATATAGCCTAGACTGGAAGTAGGGACCAACAATCCACTGCACGGGCACATGCATAAGTACACTTTTTGAGAAGTGGTCCGGCCATGTCACCTGAACAGCCTGACCGGCTCCACCACCGCTGGAACTGTATCGGAATCTCTTCTCACTGTTGATTGCTCACAGTGTGATCAATTGTTGTCTCTGTACGCAGGGTCATCTCAATATTTTCGCAAGTCACGGCGGAAATTATTATAACCACGCCCACCCCAAATTTCTGCTCCGGCCATTCCAATTTTATGGTGACATACCCACAAGAGTTTGGATGCACAAGTTTGCTTACACACTGAGATGCCACAAACTGTTGTCATAGAATGCTCAGGCACAAAAGGAACAAAGTGGTTATTTTGAAAGGAAGTTTCTCTCTGTCTTAGTTCACTGTGCTTGACCACATGGTAGCTATACTAAGCCTTATAGCCAGTGGAAAATTCCAGAAGCTGAGAATCTAGTACATTAGATAGGAAGGGCCAGATATCTACAAAACTCGTTTACCATCAGATACTAACCTAAATAGTGGGCAGTGCTGACAAAACTGTTGATCTTTGAGTACTTACATTACAATTAAGTTCATACCATATGGCAGTCTTTGTCTTAATTGGTCTTATCTTCAAACCAAGCACCCCAGGAACTACTTGTCAACTTCCCACTTTTCAAATACAAATACAAGTCCATTCATTGTCTTTATAGCTAACGATAGTAATCACTGCCTACTCATGCATCAAAGCATATGTAGTCTCTGTGCCAGACCTTCAGGGTAAGGGCGGGAGGTGTGGGTCCCCGTCCTCGTGCACCCAGACCTGTCCCCCGCGTACGCCGAAGGTCTGGCACACGAGACTGCAAAGCATGGCCGGTCTGTACCAAGTGGAAGCCAAGGCATGGCAAAGCGGCGGTGCCTTTTGTATGCTGGGGACAACCCTAATATGGTAACTAACGTTTTACTATAGAATGTCTGTTACCTATGATGTCTGGTACACTTGAGGGAAATTTTGAGAGGTGAGGACTAGAGAGAGAGCATGGCCAGCCGAGACATTCATCTGATATCATTGATCATTGCATCAGACAATTGGGATTATACGTACATGCCAGCTAGCATCATGTCATTGATATCTTAGTTTCCACTACATTTCTGTTTCTTCTTTTCG
The DNA here is from genome assembly GCF_963422355.1 of Corticium candelabrum. NCBI lineage: Eukaryota > Metazoa > Porifera > Homoscleromorpha > Homosclerophorida > Plakinidae > Corticium > Corticium candelabrum. Next base: position 3,186,783 of record NC_085087.1, on the reverse strand, counting down.
ACATCATTGGGTCAGAAGATGGCATTTTAGTAGTAACTTATTTTTTTGAAACCATTTTATTGTAAATTCTAGACTGGACTAACTCTGTACATAGAGAAGAGGAGATTAGCTCATCACATCATCATCATGCATGCATGCACACACACACACACACACACACACACACACACACACACACACACACACACACACACAAACTTTTGGCTATATTAATGTGTGTCATGGATTCCAGGATCATAGTCTATTGTGTCCACTGTCAAACTGTAATTTACTACTGGTAGTGTTACAATCAGTTTAATTAATAGCAATTTATTGCAGTGTATATGTTAAAGTTTCATGTGCACTGTGGTTTCAAACGGAAGTCGTATTATCTATAGGTACCCCAGATGTAGACATTGACACACACTTCATCTCACAAAGCAGGTCGAGTAAGCATATTATGACAGTTGTGCCATACGATCTGTTGTACATTCTATAACCTCATAAATATGCCAATACCTTTGCTTTTGGATGTGTCATAATGTACCCCTCCAAACATATATTAGTTTCTGGTCCACAGTTCTTCAAAATTTCCCACAGGTGGGCAGTTACTATTATCTTCATACTATGCCCAATAAATAAATTTCAATGGTATTAAATCTGAAGACTAAATATACAGCATGTTAGGTCCATTTCGAATCTACTAACATTATTTAACTTCACTGTTTCCATGCTGTAGCAAAGATAAACAAACACAACAAGTACGGCAATAATGAAGTAGAGTTGTTACTATTTAATTGCCATACTTCTTCACTTTTTGGATTTGCAGCTCTCTAGACACATACAATAGTATTCAGTGATTTTACTACGCATACGTAATTATACTCTTTCTTGATCTGAGACAAAAAATCATGCAGGTGGCGACCAGAAACTAATACATTTCTTGGAGTGGCATAACTATTAGCTTTCCCATGTTTGCTATTTCAAGACAGACATTTATTTGATACATTTGTCTTTTATAAAATACTAAACATGCAGACCATGCATAGTCGTGTACAACAATACACAATACAGACTTATGGTCAATGATCAAGGACTTCATCATGCAGATGGTATATGTCACATGTCCACTGCTACACACTCTGTAGTAGCTTTTACCGTACGAGAAGTCTTCTTGCCCATTTCCTTCGCAACTCATCCAAAGACTGAAGACAAACTTGGTAAGAAACTTGCCTCCTAAACACGTGAGAACAATGGTCAAATAATAATATTTGTTAGCAATAATTGTCAGTCAGGAAAAAATTACTAAAATTGAGGATCAGACACTAGATCATAGCCATAAGTATGTACGATGAGTTACCTTAGAATTCTTATTTGAGAGGCAGCTACGGACTAGCGATTACTTCGTATTATTGCACCAGAGCTGCTGAATCAAAAATTGAAGCTAGACCTCTGGACAGGGCGTGGTATACTTCTCATTTTCTCTCTGCAAACATGAAAGGAGTCACTGAATATTCAGCAAGCTCATCATACTAATTGTACTTGTTACGTATATGCATACAGCTGCATTCTGAGCAAACAACACAACACGTTTGCGCATGCGCAGCAGGTTTCTTGTCTGTTTTGTTTGAGTAAAGTGTGCGCAGCTGTTTCTACCTGGTAGTGAGACTTTGTGGCGAGTGAGAATGTTTAACGCGGTTGCTTGTACACAGCACACAGTACGGAACGTTACGAATTTGTGTCGATGTAGGTAGTTTACGCTAAACGTCTATCGAATCTTAAATGTCAGACTTGCAAAGGCTTTGGTAGTCATTCTTGTTACTAAACATACCGCTCGGCTGCTCAGAAAGATGGCTTTTATGTGCAGTACCGCATACGGGAACTATTGTTGTACCTTTGATACCGCATACGGGACTTCAAATGGAAACATGACAGTTAGTCAACACAGCGTAGAAATACATGGTCGCTGAGATGTACGACATGGCAGCTAAACCTACTCTATTGTCACCTATTATATAGTTATCAGAGCTTGAATTTACAATATTGTCGTCATTTAGGCTAATTTGAGCGGAGCGCCTGTGAAATGCCTCCCGCAACATTGCATGGATGGCTGTATACTAGCAAGTCCTAGCTTCCGAGCTAGTTTACTGCTGACAGATCGTAGCACCGAAGGCCAAATACTACAGCTACAAACATACTTGCAAAGTGAGTTTTGTTCTTGAAAGCTAAAAACCAGACAAGTTAGCAGATGTATTACCTTTGTTTAGTATTCGCTGTCTAGATTCCACAAACGACTAACACTGGCTGTTTCTTTTGATCCATTTGGAGGGTTAGACAATCAGCTATTGAATGATTGCTTACTTATTAGAATTGAGCTTGGCTCTGAGCCGTTGTCGGCTATTGAAATCAAACTTTACGAAATTACCTCGGATTACCCTACTGTATTGAGTAAAATGTCGATCTTGTCAGACAGTTTCGTGCTTGATTAGCCTTGAAATTGTCTATATTGGCTCTTTTTGTACATTCTATAGCATTATCAGACAACTTTTTGCTTATTTGTAGCCAGTCGTAGCCATTCAACAGAAACGGTTATGTGGATGACAATTGCCTCGATCTAGAGCAGCAAAACAAACGTCTAAGTTTTCCGGACTTTTTATTCGTCGTGGAATTTGTACTAGACTATTTATGCGAATGTGTGTTTGGACGAAAAGGTGTTGCTCATGGATCTAATTTTTAACTAGAAATTACTCAACACTTTGGCACAGTAAGGCATTGATCCTTGCAAGTGGAGAAATACTTTTTAAATTTTGGCAATTTTAGTACCATTGTTTACCTTATTTGTATAATTTGCATTGCAATATTTGTGTGTGTGTGTGTGTGTGTGGGTGCGTGCGTGCGTGCGTGCGTGCGTGTGTGTGTATGGCGTCTTTAGCTCAATTGGTTAGAGGGTTGCATTAGGAGAATAGAAACATCAGGGCCTTGGGCCTTGGGTTCCAGTATAGTCACAGGCATAATTACCTCAGGCAAGGAACTCACGCGCAATTGCCTCTCTTGACTAAGGAGTGTATGACTACCTGGTCATTGACTGGGGGTAGACAAGACAACTGGCTTGGCACTATAATATCCTGCAGCAGAGGGGTACTTGTGGGTTTGGTGTCTAGCAACAGACGGATACTTGTGAGTTTGGTGTCTAGTCCCAGAGCTGCGCTATAGTCAATACCCCTGGATGACTCTGGGCAAACTCCAGGCGGATTGTCAGAGCTAGCCCTAAGCCTCCTCGCAGCACATAGAGGCCCTGTTTCTAGAGGTAGTGGAGCTATCTTTGCAACTGATCAGATGGTCAACGTCGAAAGAAGTGAAAAGCTCAACATTTGTCCGTGTGTGTGTGTGTGTGTGTGTGTGTGTGTGTGTGTGTGTGTGTGTGTGTGTGTGTGTGTGTGTGTTTGTGTGTGTGGTGCTATAGCTCAGTTGGTAAGAGAGTCATGCAATAGAGTGTGCACATCCGGGATCTTGTGGGGTTGCAAGCTTGTTCAAGTCACAGTGGTGGCGAGCTGTGCCCTTGGGCAAGAAACTCCCACACAAATTCCTTTCTAGACTCGACTCAGGAGTACCTATGGTTTGTGTGTGTGGTCATGAATGCCTTTATTGTAAACAAGAAATCGTTTACAATCTTTGGTTTAATTAATAGGACTTATCGTATTACATAAAACGCAGGAGTTAATAACCAGAATTAGATCTCCATCATGCTAAGAAATTTACATCCAACACGTAGTCACCGCTTTCTCCAAATTCATACTTATTTATCAGTATCTAGTTATACCAAATCAGGTCTACTAATTGACTATAAATCTATTCTGACGGAGTTTACATATACGTCACTCAATTGAAATTTGCAATAAAGTACCCGTTGTCACGTATCGACCGTTCGTTGTCACAGCTTTTTGTTCAGTGCAGACAGGTCGAGTTCGACGTACTGAATACCGTGCTGTCGTCCACAACAAGACACATCAGGGAACACATTTCACAATAAAATATACTATTTACCTTGCTTCGACTGTCAGCTGTTTCTGTTGCATTATCTTTCTTTGGTTTTGGCTTCATCAGTTGCGCGTACAAAACAGTCGAGTCTCGGTCGGTGTCATTTTCTGTACTTTGGCTGGGTTCTTGACTGGTGTCTTTTGCTGTAATTTGATCAGAGCGTTGAGCGGTGTCTTGATGGCTGTCTTTCTTGGCATCTTCCTTTGTTTGTAAATCTTGCTCTCCCAACTCTTTGGAACCACCTTTCTCAGATTTCTCTTTTTTAGATTTATAGAGACCAAAAGGGACTGGACGTTGAGGTTTATTTTGAGTGCCGTCGATGGGGCTTGTATTGGAGTTTGTGTCTTTGACACGAATGTCTTCGGGTGCGTTTTCGGTTGTAGGCGGAGTATTCACTTTTGGGGAGGGAGGGATACATATGGGCACGTAGGCTGAACTGTGAGGCACTGCCACCGATGGAGTCGGTTTGATGTTTTCTTGAGGAGCACGAACTGATTTCTTCTTGTTAACGCAAGCATAAATGGACATTTCGTGGATTTCTTTATTCACTGGCTCGGTAGATTGTACGTCTCCGTCGATTTTGTTGCATTTGGCGTCAATCGGTTTTTGAGCCTCAGCCTCTGTAATGATGTCTGGTAAAGTATGGCTTGTGTGCTCGACTGTGTGTGATTGGTCGACTGGCGTTTCTGCGTACAACTGTTCCTCGAATGTACGTCTACGAAATGTACCCGTAGTTATCTCTTCTCGTCCTGCATTGAAACTGAAGTGAAAGACAAACAATTAGTTTTATAGTCAGAAATAGACTCTATTGTATTGGTGTCATGTATTACTCGTAGAATTTAGTATCGCAGTTGTCGTGCCAGTGGCTTGCAGTTTGGTGTCCACCTACATCGATGAGAATAATCAGCAAATGGTCAGACGTGCTTTACAAACGGCTGGTTTTGATTTTCTTACGTTTTCTTCTAATCATACGGCAACTTGAGAAACAGAATGTTAACAGTGTTTGACGGTGCTTGTAGGACAAGAAGACGATCACAATGAGGAGGAGGAAAACGAATGCAGCAATTGTTACTATAACCCATGATTCTATAACAGTATTATGTTCGAACAAATGCATTTCTGGTAATGTATGTACTAGGTGCAAATGCTCACCAACTGTTGACCTTGTCAACACTTGATTCCTAGTACTTGATGGCGTTGTTGCATTTGTTTTCATAGAATTGTCATCCGTAGTACACAACGGGGCAGTTGCATTTTGTGAAACTTGAACAACAACACGAGTTGCCTTTGTCATTGGAATAGTCTTTGTTGGTTTGGTTGGTGTTGTTATTCTGTTTGTAGTTGGAAAGGTTGTAATCTGTGCTTTGGGACTGGCACTGCGGCTTAAAAGTTCGGCCATTGTGGGACTAGGAAATGACTGTATAATTTTTGTAGACAAACCAACTGAAAAATTGTAATAACACATGATATTGATGTTGATTGTTACATGACATTGTGGCTTGAATTTTTTTTAAATAATTGTCGAATTACCTGATGAAACAATCGCGAGAGAGAAATATATAGTAGATACGGTTTTTGACGATAAACATGTTTTTATAAGTAGCCTGTAGTTTCCCTTGTCCGCTTCTCGTATCCCGTTCATTTGCAGGCAACCGTTTCGATAGTTATAGCGGGTACCTTTAACGGCTATACTTTCCTTTAGTTCCATTTTGTAAAGCACATGATGCACTTTAGGAAAATCCCTTTGAGCCATGATTGTCGGCAGCTTAATCTTGTAGCAGCAAACTGGTCGCGTTTGTCCAATGTATAAGCTAGGCAATTCAACAGGGTCATCGAGATTGTAAACGCGTTCTGTAGTTAGATCAAGTTTATCAGCTGAAGTAATAGATACATACATGTTGTAAACACTTGCACACTGAATTGTAAGTAAAACTATTTCAAACCTGACAAACGTAGAGTAGCAGATTTACTGACGTATTTTATTGATTTCCCTTGTTGTTTGTAATGCACGACATACATAACCCTCATATGATGTAACTTCATTGTCATAGGACCGATGTTTAAGTTTTGTCCAAGTTGTCTGCTGTTACTCATCAGCAGGTCGGTTTTGTTATCTGCAGCCAACCAAGTGATATTGCTGTTTGCCACTGGGCGTAAGAATGGCTTTAGAGTGACGTATGTGTTGGGCAGAACGTACACGTCGATGTGTGTCTGATCGAGTAGGTACGTACCGGCACCTGCACATACATAACGATCATTGCGATGTTTAGCAAAGAAATACTCTTGCTCGTTCAGTGACAAAAGAGTATACTTGTTGTGTAGTTACGTATAAGTTAGAGCCAAAAGCGCTTTACAAAGCCTCTCGATTGCACTCTGATTTGAACTTCTTACCACAGTATACACGTGGCTTTTGCTCTCGAGCCATCGAAACAGTGAAGATGAGAAGGAACCATCTATTTCTAGGCCAGGGTAAAGCCGAGCTGCTCATTTCTAGTAAACGTGAGCGACTTGTCTAATTATCAACGACGCAACACTCACCTGACAGTTAGTTGAGATCAACTTGCTCTGGTTGCAATATCGAAGCAAACACTATCGTATAAAATCGACGGATCCATTGCAACTCTCATCACCACTTTCAGAGGAGAAGCTAGGTATGTTTTGCCAGCAAGACATTTTCGTTAAATAATAAAATTAGCTAACTAGAGATGTTCACTTTTAGCGTGCGCTATATTGCAAAGTACATTATCGTGTTGCTTCTTTGAACATTCTATGGAAGACTAAAATTTTAGCATATGAAACGCGCATGTACGATAGTAAAAGTTTCTGTAATTATAAGATTTTTGTATCGCGTACGTCAAACAAAAAGTTACTGTAAATCAACTAAATAGATGTTCGTAACTACAAATGTTCCTAAACTGCCGTAAACTCTATTTCGTAAGAAATAGATGTTTGTAAACGTTCGCCATGCGTCTTGAACACGTGCTCAGTCTACATCCGGGTATTGAAAAATTTCATTATTAATATATCTCTGATTTCTTGGCTTACAAAAGTCAGGAGACTACCCTGAGCCAATAAAGCTGTTTCTGCCAAACCAAGACAATTATTCATCAGACAGTGTTGTATGTGCATCCGCAAGGTATTTGGGCTACGAAGTGTACGGAATGGTTGGGTTACAATTAAAGTTAGTAAGTTATGTAAATTATTTGCAATTTACGAAATTTACAAATGAAATAGCTTACGAAAATTTATTGATTACAGTATGGCTTCGTGATTTGGAGCTGCAACACTAATTGTCACACCATAGATTGTGTGAAAGCAGATCACTTCCGTTGTGGCAGATGAACCGACATTTGCAAGCTGACACTCTGTAACAATATCAACGAGTCTATATGAAAGCGAGTGCATTTTGCTCTTTGAAAATATACGAACCATGCAGTCTCGCAGATCAATCAAGAAACAAGAGACTTTGCTCCAAGTCTGAACATGAAAAATATGGAATTGGATTATAATTCCCAGTGTAATCTTTGAGACACGAGACCATTTAGCATCTTCAAACGGAAGCTTGATCAACTGCACGCTAGCTAAATCGGCCACTGCATGGATGACTATATGTTTGAGCTTTTGTTCCAAAACTATATAATGTCTATTCTCACGAATGTCTTTTGAATTTAACCACATCGATTAAAACGATACGAGCAGAGAAGGTGTTGGTACACTGCCGTACATGGGCATTGGTAAGCATTTTAAATTAACGTTACATCATCATAAGATGACTACTCCTCAGTTACTGTAGTACGCATCCAGCCACACTCTCCTCGACAGTCATACAACGAATACTAGAATTACGTTACATTGTTGACACATCGAGTCACATTTGTCTATTCATCGTCTGCAAGCTACAGAGAATATTTATAATTTCAAGTCACATTGCTGATTCATACGCTGGATTATCTTGCACTGCAGTGATCGATTGTCTAGCGGCAACTGACTCTAGCATGCTGATGTCTAGCTGAGCTTGATTTCCTTCAACGCATTCATATATGACGGTTGCATTGGAACAAGTTGAAATCGACTTTGTCATAGCTCTGCCATTTGATGGATATCTATAATAAAATCATACAAGTATTGGATGTCAATACAGCAAATTGAATTACGTATTATGATATATTAAAATTATTCTTTTTGCTTGCACTCACAGACTACATTTGCATTATAATTCTTGTTACTAATAATCGTGTGACTGATTTGTTCTAAAATGTGTATTTGAGTCTAGTCTAGTCAAGTTTGGTTGGAGTGTTTGCTGTGTTTGGCATAATGTTTGTGTGCAACGGTATAAATTGATTGCGCAGAGGGTTTACGCGAGACTCTAGGTCTTTGCAGATAAAGATATAGACTATAGACAGTTACCAGATGACAAATGTATTTCTTTGGAGTATTGGTTATAATTGAAATCAGTTGATTCTGTATAGTGACAATTAAGCCAGGAATGTCCGATGTCTTATCAGTGAAATCAATGATTGCGTTCTGACATGGCAGTTTGTTGGCTGTCACTTCTTTCGATGCGCGCTACGGTCCGGGGTGGAGTCAACTCTGTCTAACTGCGTTAAACCGCATCAGTAAGTTTCCTCACTACTCACATCGCGTGTTTATGCCACTCGTTTAGTTACCAGACTTAGTTTAATTAACTTGTTTTGCGCCATATTCCACTTTACCTCTCAGTCGATGTTTCTCTGTCTTTCGAGTTGCTTTCAACGTTTGAATAAGTTGGAGTTTCTTGCCTTTCTTCTATTCGTGTAAAATCGTTAAGTAGACGTATTCAACTAAACACGTTAGTGAATTGTACAAATATAAATATTCATACCTTTCTGTTTTCGAGACAAACATAAAATTCTGCTAAGCGATAGGTTTAGATGTGGACGATGGTTGTAGACAAGAAATGCTGTTCGAACAACAAAGATAAAGCTGGAAACGCAACAGATAATAATGGATGCTGTGAATAATGATGTTTCTAAAACAGTCACACACGTGTAGAAATTAGTTTATTCCATAATAAAACTTTTGAAATGCACTGACCTCCACCTCGTGAAATGTAACTTGATTAAATAGTGTTTCCATTCAAGGTTGTAGTTACTGTATTAGTCGTGTGTACTTGTAATGGTACATTGCTGCTTACTAGAACTTGAAGAATAAAATAGAATCGTTTCTTTGTCTTTCCAGTTTGTGCAATGACTTCATACATTCCACTGTCTGATTGTTGGACGTTTGACTTAATGATAAACGAACGTTCGCCAGTTGCAAGTTTTGTGTGGTTGCCATTGTGAACAACTATTAGTATTAAGCGAGAAGGCTCTTCAGTCACATTGTATTGCATTTTCCATGTAGAATTGACCGACAGGATGATAGCTGATGTTGTACTTGGTGAGTAGAAATTTTCATTGTGGCTTAAAGAGACGTTGAAATTGTTAAGTGAAACATTAGAAGATTTGGTTGTCATTGGATTAGTCCTTTTTGGATTATATACGGGTTTGGTTGGTGTTGTTATTGCATTTGTAATTGGAAAGGCTGTAGTATGTGCTTTGAAACTGGCGCTGAGGCTTGGAGTTTCGGCCGTTTTTGGGCTAGGAGATGACTGTAGAGTTGTAGGGACACCAACTAAAAGGATACAATAACAAATGATATTGATGTAGATTGCTACATGACATTGTGGCTTGAATTTTTTTAAATAATTGTCGAATTACCTGATGAAACAATCGCGAGAGAGAAATATATAGTAGATACGGTTTTTGACGATAAACATGTTTTTATAAGTAGCCTGTAGTTTTCCTTGTCCGCTTCTCGTATCCCGTTCATTTGCAGGCAACCGTTTTGATAGTTATAGCGGGTACCGTTAACGGCTATACTTTCCTTTAGTTCCATTTTGTAAAGCACATGATGCACTTTAGGAAAATCCCTTTGAGCCATGATTGTCGGCAGCTTAATCTTGTAGCAGCAAACTGGTCGCGTTTGTCCAATGTATAAGCTAGGCAATTCAACAGGGTCATCGAGATTGTAAACGCGTTCTGTAGTTAGATCAAGTTTATCAGCTGAAGGAATAGATACATACATGTTGTAAACACTTGCACACTGAATTGTAAGTAAAACTATTTCAAACCTGACAAACGTAGAGTAGCAGATTTACTGACGTATTTTATTGATTTCCCTCGTTGTTTGTAATGCACGACATACATAACCCTCATATGATGTAACTTCATTGTCATAGGACCGATGTTTAAGTTTTGTCCAAGTTGTCTGCTGTTACTCATCAGCAGGTCGGTTTTGTTATCTGCAGCCAACCAAGTGCTATTGCTGTTTGCCACTGGGCGTAAGAATGGCTTTAGAGTGACGTATGTGTTGGGCAGAACGTACACGTCGATGTGTGTCTGATTGAGTAGGTACGTACCGGCACCTGAACATACATTACGATCATTGCGATGTTTAGCAAAGAAATACTCTTGCTCGTTTAGTGACAAGAGAGTATACTAGTTTTTTACGTAAATTTTACACCCAATTCCATTTCCTAGTCTACTAGAACACAATCCGTTTTCAGTGAATTGAACTTCGTACCGCAAAACATCTCTGACATTCACATGGCGTAGTTGATGCGAAGCTACTCATCTTTATCACTCCTGTAATTATCAGGATTGCAACACTTACCTGACAGATGGTTAACTGTAAATTGTGATCAACTTGGTCGCACCGCAATATCAAACTGTCTTCTGCAGCCAGAACTGATGGATCAACTGTGGTTACCCTTTACTCTTTTGGTCGATCGATGTCAATAGATGTTTAGGGTTTGTCAGAAAGTTTTGATATTTTCTTAAAGCTTAAAGTCTTAAGATTATGTGTTGTGACATCTTGTTTGAATTTCAGAACGAGTGATATGGACGATACCGTTTCGCCAGCGTGATGTGCATAAGTACAAGTTTGTGATCCCACGATGAAAAGCTTACCAAACCCTGACCGTCTTTGCACCTTTTATTGCTTTGTTTTTTAAAACGTTTTTGGCCTATATTAAAGAATGCAGGCGTTCACTCTGAAAGTTTGGTCCAAACGTATAGAATGTCAATCCTTTTGCGCGTCTGGTAGGACTCCGAGGCACTATCGCCTGCTTTTTTCAAATTCGTTTTGTAGGTTAGCTGTTTTCTTCTCGTTTGCTGTTCTTTATCAGAATATCTGCCGTGTCATCTGCAGTAAATCTAGTGATGTTTCTGTCGCCTAGTGGATGTAAATATGGCCGCACGCCAGAGTACTGTATATATGTGTTGCGAACAAGGTTGGACATCGAGGTGTGCCTGATTGAGTGTACTCATTACATAATTGCATTGTTTCGCGAAGAAATGTTGCTGCTTGTCTAATAACAAGAAAGTGCTACTCAACGTTTATGGCTAACTAACTAGTGACCACTCTCGAACATTTCCGATTACGCTCTGATTAAATATAAATTTCCTTACCGCAATATATGCTTGGTTTCTGCTCTCGAGCCAACGAGACGCTGAAAATTAGGAAAAGCGTCCATTTATTGATATGAAGTAGTGAAGCCGAGCTGATCATGTCTTTAATGAACTTGCTGACTCTTCGAATTCGCAGCGACGCAACACTCACCTGACAGGTTGTTGAGATCAATTGACTTTACCCCGATTGCATGCAATATCAAAGTGTTCTCTTTAGACGAATCATCCGCTGCAGCTACCGTAGTCGTACTTTAGGAGTAGAACCAGCGAGAGATTTTGGTGCATTGTAGTGGTTACGCCAAATAATCAGCATAGGTATAGTCATGCCTCTAGCGTGCTTTGGAATACGTCATTATGATACTGCTCCGTTGATCGATCAAAATTCAAAATATTGAAATAATTTTTAAATTGATTTAGACTGCACTCTTGCTGTCAATTGCGTTTTCAAAGACAATTTAAACTGTATTGCGCATTTGGAATCAAATAACACAGTTATTTGGACAGTTGGACATCGGTACCGCATCCGGGAGCCGAGGTATATAGCACATCGGCACAGTCGCCGTTATTATCGTAAATCAAATAAATTAAGATTTTCAATATTAGTTGTTTGTTTTAGCGCTTAACATAACATGAAAGCAAACAGATTTCTCTCAACGAGACTAACGAGACTAAAAGCTGCGTACTCAACTATAGTTTTTTGGAATAGAATATGACAACTAAGCGTTTTTGTAGCAATTTTATTCAATGTATCGGTTTGTAAGTATATTTTATGAGATTTTTGTGATAGAGTGCGCATAAGCCCTTGCTCGTGTCTGCAATCAAAATGCCGTTTGCAAACATTTTACTAATAATTGCGATGAGTATATAGCATGCAATTAACTAGAATTAAGAATGAGAGTATGTTTGAATCATCTCAATCACAATTAACATTCGTTTGGTATGTATATATATATATATATATATATATATGTGTGTGTGTGTGTGTGTGTGTGTGTGTGTGTGTGCGTGCGTGCGTGCGTGCGTGCGTGTGTGTATGTGTGTGTGTGTATGTATGCCTAGACAACTAGCTAGGTCATAGTGATCTATACAGCTAGCAACATAAATTAATAATGATTGCAAATTCAAATACGCAAGAACAGTTTAAGAAGGTAGTTGGTGACAGTATTAAAGACGATAAAGATAGAAGACAGCAAAAACAGAAGGCACATGACAACCACCAAATCCTCCAATTGACCGAAAAGACTCCAAAGACCGGCATAGTACGAAGCACGTACGGGTAATGGCCCGAAAGGCTTCACTGACGAACTGAAGCACAGTCAAGCAGAAGTAAAGAACAAATGAATATAGAAGAAAGCAAATACAGGAGGTACATAGCAAAACCACATTCTCCAGTTGACAGCTAGAAAAGACTCCAAAGACCGGCAGAGCACAACGCATGTATCAAGGGGTAATTGCACGAATCGATGAAGGCTTCACCGACGAACTGAGGCAAAGAAAATCAGGGGAAAGGCGAAGAAGAAGAGACAATACAGCAAAAGCAGAAGTTTCACGAGAACACCACATCTCTCAGTTGACAGAAAGACTCCAAGGGCCGGTATAGCACGAAGCACGTAAGGGAAATTGCACGAATCCATGAAATCCTTACTGACGAACAATAAGAAGAAGAGGAGGACAAACCAACGATACGATTTTGAGCACCAACCACCTCGTCAAAACAAATGCTAATCGGAAGTTGGGAAACTACAAACAACTCCACCCCTTCCAGTAGAGACTAACGAACCTGCCAAAACAAAGCAATAGTCGATGTAGCGAAGCAATCAATTTTTGGTAGTTGTCATAGCGTGTTGTCATAGACCTGCGAGTACTCCGGGGACATTGGGTTTTGGCGCGAGCCGGTAACGTGTTGTAGTCTGAGTAGTAATGTACTGAGTAGAAGACTAAATATACTACACTGGCGACAAGGATTATGGCAAACGACACATTCGGGTTGTTCGGAAGAATGGGTAGCTACGACCCGTCGTCGTCACCTTGGGAAACGTACGAGGAACGCCTGGAGCAGTTTCTAGTGGCAACAGGTAACAGCGAAGACGAGGCGCGGAAGAAGGCATTCTTCTCGACGGTTATTGGAGAACATGCATACACGGTATTACGTGACCTCGTACAGCCAGACAAACCCGCAGACAAAGAGCATGTGGAGCTCCTAGACGCGCTGAAGAGACACTTCCAACCTCGGCCCGTAGTCATCGCCGAACGTTTCAAGTTGCACAGAAGGAACCAGAAACGAGGAGAATCAGTCAAAGAGTTCATAAATGCTTTGATGTTGAGTGAACATGGTCAATTTCGCGCTTTTCGTGAGGAAGCATTGAGAGACTGCCTGGTGTGCAAGACTACAAAATGAGGCTATCCAAAGGAAACTGCTAGCGGAAGAGGAATTGTCTCTAGAAAAGACATTCAAGATGGCTATCTCGTTGGAGCTGGATTTACAGAAAGCAGTAGAAACCAGGCATGAGACATCAATAGACAAACAGAAACAACATGAGAGTGACACAGACACCGTCACAGAAGAGTCAGGGGAAAGGCCGAACACAGTGGCGAATCCAGGGTTTACAGAGGGGTGGCGCAGTGATAATTTTTACTTATGACGTCACTATGAATTAACTGAATTGGCGAAAATTTCCGGTTTTAGTATTGAAAACGCGGTTTAAATCACGTGCATTTTAACACATGCGCATTGTTAAGACTTTAGTGACGGATCCAAGAAACAGCTAAAGAGGCGCGCATGGACAAGACAAATTGAAGCGAAATGTAAATAACAAACTGAACTACAACCTCAAACAATAGGCTGTCTTACTTAGGCATGTGCTCTTTCATGCACTACTCCTTGATTAAGTTAAAAGCTACATAGCTACCAACTCGATCGTCACAAGCCAATTATTAACTTACAAATCACAAGCACCATCAGAATCTGAACTGTCACAGCCTGAAGTGTCAGAGTCTGACTAAGGTGAGAGGTGGAAAGGATTTGCCAGTAGTAGCCTTCTATGTTTCTTCGTCAGATAAAAGAAGACCAAGCGATGATCATTTATTCATGATCGCTTATTCATGATATAACTAGACCACAATTTAGACAACTAGAATAATTGTACCAAGTTTTTATCAAAATCGAAGAGTTTCAAATTTTACTGACCCGGGGGCGAGCCGTGTCCTGGATCCGCCGCTGGAACAGGGGACACGGAAACCACGTATCCAACCAGGGGATAACACACCCAGGAACCCTGTTGGTGTGGCAAACCCAACCACAATTAGGCAGTTTGTTATTTTCGTCAAAACGGAGTGTTGGAACTGTGAAGAGAAAGGACACACAGCGAGGCAATGCAAAGGGAGTGCGGCCAAGGCTCAGTATTTTTTGAGTGATGAAGAGGATGGCAGCGATAGTGAGCTAGTGGGTCATGAACAGTCGATTCGATTCAGATATGAAACGATATGCAAGATACAGCCGTAGATGGTACTTGTTAAATTGAATGACAAGCAAGTACAAATGTAGCTGGACACAGGGGCATCCAGTACGATTATTTCTCATCAGAAGTTCAAGAAACTATGGACTAAGAACAATAGGCCGATTTTGCGGGCGACACCAATTAAGCTGCGAGCGTATGGGGGACACGCTATACAAGTTCTAGGGGTCATCCAGGTCAGAGTAAGCGTAAAAGCTGGAAATCCAACACAGACACTACCCATACTGGTATTGCAAGGCAATGAGCCAAACCTGTTGGTCCGAGATGTGTTGATGAAGTTACGATTGGATTGGAGAGATATACATCGTGTCAATACTCGACTGGAAGCCCTGTTAGAACAGTACAAGGAGGTCTTCAAAGAGGGTCTCGGGACGTACCGGGGACAACCAAGCAACTTTCAGGTTGACCCATCAGTGAGACCACACTCTAGCCAGAACTGTCTCCTATGCACCGAGGCACCTCGTAGTGGAACAGCTAAATACAATGGACAAGGAGGGCGTCATTTGTCCCATCAAGTATGCTGAATCGGCCGCACCCATCGTACCCATGTTGAAGTCCAATAAGGAGTCAGTAAGGATCTGTGGTGACTACAAGAGGACTGTCAACCAAGCCACCAAAGTTGAGCAATACCCATTGCCCAGGATTGAAGATCTGTTTACCGCTTTGGCTGGAGGAGAAACATTTACAAAATTCGATTTGAGCCAGGCGTACACACAGATTCCTCTAAACCCATCGGTCAAGAAATATACCGTGATTAAAATACGCCAAAGGGATTGTATGAATTTAACCGTTTGCCGTTCCGCATCTCGTCAGCACCCGCGATATTTCAAAGGATGATGGAAAACTTATTACAAGGACTACTGGCAGTTGCAGTCTACTTAGATGATATTTTAATCACGGGGAGAGACGAAAAGGAACGTTATGATAATCTTCAGGAAGTTCTTAAAGAGGCTGAAAGAAGCAGGCCTACGACTAAAGAGAGAAAAGTGCACGGTAGCGACACCATCGGTTGTCTAATTAGATCACAGAATCAATGCCCAAGGACTACACCCAATGGGTGACAAACTGCAAGCGTTGAGACCAGCGCCTATACCAACCTTAGAGGTAGACCGAGAGACAGAACGGAGCGACAGAACGGAGCGACAGAACGGAGCGACAGAACGGAGCATTCATTCGAGGAAAGAGGGAGCTTTCAACTTCAAGGGTCATAGTACAGTTTGAGCCAAGGAAGACGAGTTTAGTCATCTGTGACGCATTGCCGTATGGAGTGGGTGAGGTATTAGCCCACAGAATGCCAAGTGGAGAAGAAAGAACGATTGCGTTTGTCTCTTGTACACTTACCGAAGCGGAGAAGAACTACGCACAGCTAGATAAGGAAGGTTTGGCGTTGATCTTCGCTGTAAAGAAAGTTATAAATACGTTTTTGGATGATCTTTCACAGTAGTGACCGATCATAGACCATTACTAAGCTTGTTTGATGAAAATAGATCGGTACCTGCTCTGGCATCTAGCAGGATTCAACGATGAACCTTGTCATTGGCGGCTTATCAGTATGCAATCAAATATAGACCCGGAAATATAACTTCTGTGCAGATGCCTTGAGTAGAATCCCAATGGAAGCCATTGCATACAACAATTAGATGAAGGAAGAGAAAATTCTAGCAATAGATTACTTGGCTACGGCCCCGGTGACAGCCAACGACATAAAGCTCAAGACAAGGAGAGACCCATGGATGAGGAGAGTGCTACGCTATACCCTGGAAAGGTGGCCGAGAGCTGTGGATAATAAATTACTACCATACTGAAGAAGACGCGATGAATATTTTCATCAGAGAGGGTTGTGTGTTGTGGGGCGATCGAGTGATCATTCCTATAGCTGAGCGTCTAGCAATCATTGCCAAACTGCATACGGGGCACCCTGGCATGACCAAGATAAAGGCTGCTGTGAGAAGTTCCTGTGGTGTCCTGGAATGGACAGGATCTGAAATGGACTGTGCGAGCATGTGAAAGATATCAACAATACGTAAAGGCACCACCTCGCTACACCCATGGTTATGGCCGGAACGACCATGGTCGCGCATTCAAGTAGATTATGCGGAACCGTTCATGGGGACAATGTTCCTTGTTATTGTGGATGCGTTTTCGAAGTGGTTGGACGTATATGCAACCCAGTTAGAAGTCAATTTCGAGAAACTGAAGACGTTGTTTGCAATTCATAGGATTCCCGAGAGGTTTGTATTGGACAATAGCACGTGCTCTACGACTAGCGAATTTTGTACGTTTTGCGGGAGTCAACGAATAATCCATACAAAATCAGCACCTTATCAGCTGTCATCTAACGGACCAGCCAAACGGGCGAAACAAACCCTCAAGGATGGATTAAAGAGGCTGTAAACGGGAAGCTTGAATGAAATGCTGCAAACATTTTTGTTGGCATACCGCAATACGCCGCAAGCCATCACAAACTCAATGCTAGCAGAGCTACTTCGGGGAAGGAGACGGTGCATCAGACTCGACCTCATCAGACCGGATAATAGTAGAACAGTTCTAAGGAAACGGGAGGTTAAAAATCACGATACTGGATGCCAAAGCCGGGAAATGTAACGGTGGCAAGGGGTTTTGTCCGGAACTTTGGAACGGGACCTTGCTGGATTCCAGCTCGGGGTGACGGAAGAAAGGACGAGACCAGTATCATACCAGTGGAAACTGGAAGATGGTTGTATCATAAGAAGGCATATAGACCATCTAAGACTGCACCAGCACACATCGGATCGAGTTATCAGAAAGGATTACACGAACACAGCATAGAAAGAAGAGAGGACGAGGAATTCACGGAATGGCCGGGGGTCGACCAGGGACAACTAGAGGAACAATATCGGTTTTGACCATGCACGAGAATACTCTTCCCAAAAGGCCCGAAGAAGAAGGAGTGTCTAAGCAAAACAAACCTATTCTATTGAGATTACCAGAGATTAAGAACAAACTAGGACCTGGAGAGAGAAATGAAGTTGGACCGGGCGACAATTCGAATTCAGGAACGAGATATCGTTGCGGCGGTCCTCTCGTATCAGGAAGGCACCACAGTAACTAGATCTTTAAAAGAATAATTAGATTAAGTTGGGTTTTGTTGGGAAATTGATTGTTAAACTACAGTTGTGTTTTATCTAGAGGGGGAGAGATGTCATAACGTGTTGGCATAGACCCTGATACTTTGGGACCTTGGGTTTTGGCGCGAGCCGGTAACGTGTTGTACTCTGAGTAGTAATGCACTGAGTAGAAGGTTAAATATACTAGAGTAGTATGAACCCACCATGCTCTATTACATAATACTTTTATACACATTTACTCCAAATCTAATCAGACGCAGTTTATAAATACATCACTCTATTGGCATGCACTGATTAGTTAATACAGAAGAACCGTCGGGTTAATTGTCAAGGTGTTTGCAGGTGTTTTGCTAATGACAGAAATATCATGTTTGACGTACTGAACAGTGTGCTGTTGTCAACAGTAAAACGCACTAGACAAGACAAATACAACAAACTTGTGCATTTACGCTATTTTAATTGTCAGCTTAATTAATCAACCTCGTCAACTGTCTTGTTTACTTTGATTTAATTTTAATCGGTTGAGCATACGTAACGAATAAATGTTGGCCGGTGTAATTTTCAATGTTTTCCTCACCGTCGGTCGTTACTTCTGCTGCCGTTTTACATTCAAGTTTGTCATTCCGTGGCTTTTCGAATTTATGAACTTTGTGAGGCGCTGGCTGCTTAGGTTTATTGCGAGACCCGTTTGGATGACTCCAATTCACTGTACTGTTGAAACCTTAGTACTACTCACCATGTTTTTGCTATTAATGAGTGGCACCTGCAGTACGTTTATTTTTGAAAAATACGAAGCCATGCAGTCTTGCAGATAGATCAAGAAGCAAGAGACTTCGCTACCAAGTCTGAGCATCAAAATATGCAGGGCCATTGAAACCGGTCCGGCAGGTCCGGCAAAAGCCGGACCACCATTTGGCAAATGACGTCACTGTCAAAATTTACAATAGAGGGTGGTACGTTTACTCTGTTGCTATTGAATAGTGAAGTGCGCTGCGATTGCTGGCCTCGGATTCCACGACCTTACCGCAAACTGGCGTGCCTAACCGATGTCCTGGACATGAGCTCTACTTGGCACGTGTGTATCCCGTGTTCGTTCCGTGTCTTGGTAGCTATGTCTCTCTCGAGGCTACTTGCTAATCCTTTATCGTGTCCGTAGATTGAAGAGATACCACACCAAACCGACAGACGTCACGTTTTCTAAAGTGAGCTTTGGGAAAAAGATGTCATTTACCGCTCATTTCGCCCAGCGTGGTTTCAGAAGTGGAAGTGGCTACACTGGGATCAACAGACAAGTCGTGTTTTCTGCCATCTGTGCATCACAGCTGTCAAACAGAAGAAGGTGAGAAGCTCGTATTGGGCAGATAACGCTTTCGTGAGCAGAGGCTACCAGGACTGGAAGGACGCAACTTCTGCATTTATAAATCACGAGAGTTCATCCTGTCACAAAGAGTCCCTCTAAAACGTCATTATTCTTCCTGCAAGGACACAGGATGTGGCGGAAATTAAGTTCAAGGACGAGCGAAGAGAAGGAGAAGAGTTGCAAGTGCCTTAAAGAACTTAGTTATCATATTAAGTAAATAAATTAAATTTCAATTCTAATATAACATACCTTGACTGGTAGTTAAAATATATCAACGCTAACAGATTTATAACAAAAGCAAATATTGTGTAGCTGTTTAAGAGCTAAAACAAGCAACCATGCAATATAAAAAATACAATTTGTTTGATTAACGATACAGTAATAACGGCGACCGTGCTCTTGTGCTATACTCTGGTTCCCGTATGCGGTACCGATGTTCCAAATGTGGTATCATCAGACCCCGTATGCGGTATTATATAGATCCCGTATAGTTGTATTTACACCATCGTTGAAAGCGCGATTGAAACCCCAAACAAAGTCTAAATATATGTAAAACAGATTTTTGACACTATTACGTATTATAAGCATGCTATAGTCAGGACTAACTATGCTCAATCTTTGGCGTAACAACTGACAAAATGCTCCAAAACATTCACTCAGAAAGGATAACTTTACAGTAGCTGCGAAGACTTCAGTCGATGGTAAAACTTCGATTTGCATGCAATCCGTGATATGTTAGATCAGTTGATCTCAACAATCTGTCAGTTGAGTGTTGCGTCGCTGCTAATTCGAAGATTCAGCAAGTTTGCTATCGAAATGAGAAGCTCAGCTTCACTATTTCACATCAATAAATGAACGCTCCTCTTTATGTTCAGCGTCTCGTTGGCTCAAGAGCAGAAACAAGTAACATACTGCGGTAAGGAAGTTATAAGTATTCAAATAAGATGACAATCGAAGATGTTCGTAAAGACATTAGTAGATCTTGCCTAAAACTTCCTTCTTATTAGACAAGAAAGAATACTTCTTTGCAAAACAATGCGACTATGTAACGTGTTTGCGAGTTCTGGTACGGATGCACTCATTCAAACACACCTCTCAATGGTATCTCACCTGCTCGACACACATACGTCACTCTGTCATATTTACATCCATGCACAAGGCGACAGATACATCAGTGGGCTTGCTGTAGATGATAGAAACGATGTGCTGATAAGAAACGGCAAAGAGCAAAGAAAACCGACAAAAATTGAAAAGGGAAGTCATAGATAGTGCCTTGGAGTACTACCAAGAGGGCAGTACAAGTGCTGACATTCTCTAAGTAAAAACAATTTCAGGGTCAACATTTGTATCTTTATGTAGACCAAAAAATTTTAAAAACAAAAAACCAGAGGTGCAACAATGGCCACGTTTTATAGTAGGATTTTCAGCTTTTGTTCATAAATACTACAAATGCTCATCACGGCAAACAAAGAATGTCATCCATATCTCTTTTACTTGAAAGAGAAAATGTTACTACCCATAACTGTAAAATTTACGTTTTGTACATATTTGGACAGACGCCAAACATCGCCATCCATCAACCGAAAGAGTCTAGAGGTAGCCGCAGTTGATCCATCAATTCTGTGCTGCAGGAAGACAGTTCGATATTGCGGCGCAAAAGTTTGTCTCAATTTACAGATAACCATCTGTCAGGTGAGTGTTGAAATCCTGATACTTACAAAAGAGCTAAAATGAGCAGGTCGGCTACGCCATGTGTAAAGATGGACGCTCTTTCTTATCTTCAGTGTCTCCTTAATTGGCTCAAAAAAAACATTCAGAGTTATTCTGTGCTACGAAAGTTGAAAACAGAGTGTTGTCGAGTAGGTTGGGAAAAGAGACTGGGTGTAAATGTTACGTAAACAAAAAGCACATTCTTATCACTAAACGAGGAACATTATTCCTTGCTAGACAACGCAATGATGTGTAACGTATTGCAGGTGCTGGTACGTACGTACTCAATCAGACACACATCGACTTCCACCTGCTACCCAACACCCACGTCACTCTACGGCCATTCCTACGTCCACTGGCAAATAGAAATATCACTTGGTTCGCTGCTGATAACAAACCGACCTCCTGATGAGTAACAGCAAACAACTGGAAGAAAACTTAAACATCGGTCCTATGACAATGAAGTTACATCATATGAGGGTTATGTATGTCGTGCATTACAAGCAACAAGGAAAATCAATAAAATACGTCAGTAAATCTGCTACTCTACGTTTGTCAGGTTGGAAATAGTTTTACTTGCACTTCAGTGTGCAAGTGTTTACAACATGTATTTATCTATTACTTCAGCTGATAACCTTCATGTAAATACAGACCGGGTGTACACACTCGATGACCCTGTTGAAGTGCTTACATTATACATTGGAAAAACGCGACCAGTTTGCTGCTACAAGCTCAGTCTGCCGAAAACCATGGCTCAATGGGATTTTCCTAGAGTGAATCATCTGCTTTACAAAATGGAAGGAAAGAGAAGAAAAGCCGTTAAAAGCACTCGCTATAACTATCAAAACGGTTGCATGCAAATACATGGAATACGAGAAGCGGACCAAGGAAAATATATGCTACTTATAAAAACCTGTTTATCGTCAAGAACCGTATCAGTTATATATTTTTCTCTCTATCTTGTTCCATCAGGTAATTCAATAATTATTTTGCAATCAAATTATGCCACAATGTCATGTAGTAATCCACATCAATATAATTTATTATTGCATCTTTTCAGTTAGTTTGCTTACAACAACTAAACAGTCATCTCCTAGTCCAACAATGACCAAACGTTCATGCCGCAGCGCCAGTTCCAAAGCACAGATTACAACCTTTCCAACTACAATTAGAATCACAACACCACCCGAAACCGTATACAATCTAACAAAGACTAATCCAATGACAACTAAATCTTTTAATGTTTCACTTAACACTTTCAACGTCTATTTAAGCCACAATGAAAAATTCTACTCACCAAGTACAACATCAGCTATCGTTCTGTCGGTCAATTCTGAATGGAAAATGCAATACGAAGTGACCGGAAAGCCTTCTCGCCTCATACTAACAGTCGTTCACAATGGCAACAACACAAGACTTTTAGCTGGTCGGAGTTCATTTATCATTAAGTCAAACGTCAAAAAATCAGACAGTGGAATGTATGAAGTCATTGCACAAAACGGAAAGACGAAAAAACCATTCTACTTTAATGTTCAAGTACTAGTAACAAGCAATGTCCCATTACATGTACACACGACTAATACAGTAACTGCAACCTTGAATGGAAACACGATTCAATCCAAAAACTTTTCACAAGGTGGAGGTAAGTGCATTTCGAGAGTTTTATTATTATGCAATAATTTTTGCACGTGGGTGACTGTTTTAGAAACATCACTATTTACAGCAGCCATTATTGTCTGTTGCGTTTCCAGCTTTATCTTTGTTGTTCAAACAGTATTTTTTGTCTACCACCATCGTAGACGTCTACACGTACTGGTTCGCAGAGTTTTATGTTTGCCTCGAAAAGAACAGAAGAGTATGAATATTTATATTTGCACAAAAATGTACTAACATGTTTATTTTGAAAACTTTACATTATCATTTTTACGTAAACAGAAGAAAGGAAAGAAACTTCTGCCTATTCAAACGTTGAAAGCGTCAAAACAACACCGACTGAGACTCAGAGGTAGGTAAAAATCAAATTTTATATAAATATGTCGTAAAATACGGTAAAGTAAGAGATAGCTAAAGGAGTGCATGGCATAAACACGATGTGAGTGGTGAGAAAACTTACTACATATATCGATGGCGTATGCCAAAGAATGAGTGATTCCACAACCGATCAATTGATTTCACTGACATCCGCTGACATTCCTGGCTTTGTTGTCATTAGACAGAATCACTGCGCGCCAGACAAGAGAAGCTAACCAAACATATGTAATTTCAGTTACAACTAATGTATACTCCTGGTGCAAAGAAAGACATTTGTCATAGTAACTGCCAAGTCCATTCAAAGTCTGCAAAGATTTAAGTCTCTCCCCCAACCCTCGCTGTCTATGTCCTTAATTTAAACTTTTACACACAAACGTAATCTCAAATACAGACAGTTTTAGAAAACGCTTAACTAAACTCGTTTAAAATAGGCTCAAATACTAAATTTAACGTCACATAATTAATAAGAATCATAATGCAAATATAATCTGTGAGTGCAAGCACAATAAATAACTTTAATGCAACATTAACATGTAATTTAATTTGCTGTAGCAACTAATTAACATCTAATGCTTGTATGACTTTCTCTATTACAGGCGGTCGTCAAATGCCAGACCAAATACAGAATCGATTTCAACTCGTTTCAATGCAACCGCCATTTATGAATGCGTTGAAGGAAATCAAGCTCAGCACGACGTCAGTATGCTAGAGTCAGTTGCTGCTAGACAATCAATCACTGCAGTGCAAGATAATCCAGCTTATGAAACAGCAATGTAACTTGAAATTACAAATATTCTCTGTAGCTCGCAGACAATGAATAGACAAACGTGACTCAATGTCAACAACTTAAAACGTAATTCAAGTATTCGCTCTATGACTGTGAAGAAGGGTGCATGTGGCTGGATGTGACTATTTCAGTAGTAGTATCTCACGGATGCCATCATCTTGAGAAATCATAACGTAAACGTACTTAACAATACGCATGGACGGCAGATTACCAGCACCTTATCTGATCGTATCGTATTGATCGATGTGGTTAATTACATTCTTACGGATGAAGACATTATATATAGGATAGTTTTGGCACAAAAGCATAAACATAATTATCCATGCATGCAGTCGCGGATGTTGATAGCGTGCATCAAGATTCTCAGTTGTTCAAGTTTGCACTCAAAGATGATAAATGGTCTTGTGTTTAGTTTACGGGAAATTACAAAGAACAACAATCCAATTCCATATTTTGATGTTCAGACTTGGTAGCAAAGTCTCTTACTTCTTGAACGATCTGCGATACTGGTTTTGTATCTTCCAAAGGAAATTGCTGTAAATACGCCATTCTACAGTGTTAAACGATCATGCTGTGAGTATTTATCTCAGAGTATCCCTGTATATTAAAGCAGCCAGTGCCTCACAAAGTAGACTCAAAAAGGCACGGAATGACAAAATTGAACTTAAATCGGCAGCACAAACAACGGCAGACGGTTAGAAAAACTTTTAGAAATACACTGATCAAGATTTAGCCGCTATGTGTGCTTAACCAATTAAAACTAAATAAAAGTAAAATATGACAGCAAGAGAAGTTGATTAAACTGGCATTAAAAACAAGGCAAACGCACAATTAAGTTATAATTGTGTTCTCCTATGCGACTTACTGTTGACAACAGCACACTGGTCAGTACGTCAAACATTATATTCCTGATATTGTCAAAAAGGATGTTTACATTTAATGCGATGATTCTAATGTAATAACTAATCAATTTCAATAGCGTGACGTATGTATCAACTGCGTCTGATTAGATTTAGAATAAATGTGTATAAAATTTATTATATAGAATGCTGGATATATACTACCAAACAATCGATAGCTTCGCTACATCAACTCTAAACTGCTTCCTCGAGTTTTCACGAACACATTAAAAACAGATGTCTGTAAAACTATAGTGCTACAACGTCAAGATGATACATGCACGTATGCAATTAGAATGTTTAGATGTTCGTAGTAGGAATTCGCCCACTTGACTTGGGAGAGATGTTGGAGGAATGTTGGGTATTAGAGTATTGTAAAATATATTATAAAAATACTATATATATATATGCATGTATATATATTGACGTTATTCAAACATACTCTCATTCGTAATTCTAGTTAACTTCTGCTTACCACAAGGTTTAGTAAAATGTTTACTAACAGCAATTTGATTGCAAACTTGAGCAATCGCCCATTCTCACATCGTAAACATTTACAAAACCTCATAAAAATACACTTACAAAAACCGACATACTCAATAAAGTTGCTATAAAATTCTTATTTGCCATATTATAATTATTTTAGACTTCAATTCTATTTTAACCCAGCCTTGACATAAAATACAAGTAACAAAATTTTCTCAATAAGAGTGGAAACTGTGTGCCTATTTACGCGCTAAAACAAGCAACTAATATTGAAAATCTTAATTAGTTTGATTTACGATAACAATGACGACTGTGCCAGTAGCTATACTTCGGCTTCCGTAGGCGATACCGATGTCCCATATGCGGTACCGATGTCACGTATGCGGTGTCATTTGGTATCGTAAGTGGTGTTATTCGATTGCGAATGAGGTAGGTACATTATAGAGCGTCTTTGAAACGCAATCGACAGCAAGAGTGCCGTCTAAATAAAATTTAAAAATTATTTCAACACTTTGATTTTCAATTAATCAACAGAGTAGTATCATAATGATGCACTCTAAAGTACGCTAAAGGCATGAGAAACTATGTTGATTACTAGGCGTAACCACTACAATGCACCAGAATGTCTCGCTGATTCTACTCTTAGAATACGACTACGGTAGCTGCGGCGAATGATTTTCAATAGTGAACACGTCGATATTGCATGCAGTCGGAGTAAAATCAATTGAGTTCAACAATCTGTCAGGTGCGAATTGGAGGAGTCAGCAAGTTTGCTAAAGAAATGAGCATCTCGGCTTCACTATGTAATATAAATAAATGGACGCTTTTCTTTATTTTTAGCATCTCGTTGGCTCGAGAGCAGAAACCAAGTGTATATTGCAGTAAGGAATTATTAATCTAGTAAGAGATCAATAGGAAGAGTGCGAGAATGGTCATTAAAATTAGCCGTAAATGTTGAATACCTTTTTCTTTATATTAGACAAGGTTGCAGCGATATTTCTTTGTGAAACAATGCAATTATGTATCGCGTACACTCAATCAGACACACCTCGATGTCCAACCTTGTTCGCAACACATGATTGTGCGGACATATTTACATCTACTGAGATACAGAAACTTTACTATGTTTGCTGCAGATGACAGAGCAGATATGCTGATAAAGAACAACAAACGCGAAAAATACAATTAACCTACGAACCTACGAAATGAATTCGAAAAAGCACTCGACAGCGCCTCGGAGTCTTACCAAACGCGCAAAAGCCTTTACGTTGAGACAAAACGTTCAGAGTAAACTGTTTAACACCTATATTCTTTACTTATATAAACATACGGCAAAATATTTTAAAAACAAAGTGATAAAGATGCAGCGACGGTCAGGGTTTAGTGGCGTTTACATCTTTGAATTACAAACTACAGCAAATACTTCAGCTTGGTATTGTCCATATCACTCTTACTTTGAAATACAAACAAGATGACATAACGTAAAAAATGCGTTTGACATTTTAGGACATTTTAGGACAGACCCCAAACCTATGTCGCCATCCATCAACTAAAAGTATATATATATATATATATATATATATATATATATATATATATATATATATATATATATATATACGAAGAAGAAGTGAATGCTGCTGGTGGCTCCTTTTTCCCTCTGGTTGTAGAGAGCTTTGGCATTTGGTCAGATGACAGTCTGAGAACATTGAGGTTGATCGCGAGTAAAATGACGACAAGATCTACTCAATCTTTTAGCACAGTATTTGCCAACCTAATGCAACAGTTATCAGTACGTTTGTGGCAGTTCAATAGTAAAATGATTTGTAGTTATTTAGACTATGGAATTGATTGTCATGGCTGGGATATCCCAGCCTGATGTATAAAATAAAAAAATAAAAAAATATAATTAAAAAAAAAAAATATATATATATATATATATATATAGTGGTATAGCCGCGGCTGATTCATCGGTTCTGTGCTGCAGAAGAAAGTTCGATATTGCAGCGCGACCAAGTTGATTTCAATTTACAATTAACCATCTTTCAGATGAGTGTTGCAATCCTGATAATTACTGGAGTGATAAAGATGAGCAGCT
This sequence comes from Corticium candelabrum, assembly GCF_963422355.1. NCBI lineage: Eukaryota > Metazoa > Porifera > Homoscleromorpha > Homosclerophorida > Plakinidae > Corticium > Corticium candelabrum. The sequence continues at coordinate 3,159,283 of NC_085087.1, read as the reverse complement.
TTGCTTCAAATACGCCATGTGAATGGCAGAGATGTTCTGCGGTACGAAGTTCAATTCACTGAAAACGGATTGTGGTATAGTAGACTAGCTAGGAAAGGGTATTGGGTGTAAATTTCACGTAAACAAAAGTATACTTTATTGTCAATAACGAGCAACAGTATTTCTTTTCTAAACAACGCAATGATCCTACACGTATGTGCAGGTGCCGGTACGTACGTACTCAATCAGACACACGTCGACGTCTACTTTCTGCCCAACACCTACGTCACTCTACAGCCATTCTTACGTCCACTGGCAAACAGCAATATCACTTGGTTGGCTGCAGATAACAAACCCGACCTGCTGATGAGTAACAGCAGACAACTGGGAGAAAACTTAAACATCGGTCCTATGACAATGAAGTTACATCATATGATGGTTATGTATGTCGTGCATTACAAACAACAAGGAAAATCAATAAAATACGTCAGTGAATCTGCTACTCTACGTTTGTCAGGTTTAAAATAGTTTTACTTGCAATTCAGTGGGCAAGTGTTTGCAACATGTATGTATCTCTTACTTCAGTTGATAAAGTTTATGTAAGTGCAAAACGCGAGTACAATCTCGATTGCCATGTTGAAGTGCCAGAAGCATACAATGGACAAACGCGACAAGTTTACTGCTACAAGTTTAGTCTTTCGAAAATCATGGCTCAAAGGGATATTCCTATAGTAAATCATCAGCTTTACAAAATGGAAGGAAAGAGAAGAAGAACCGTTCCAACCTCTCGCTATTACTATCAAAATGGTTGCCTACAAATGAATGGGATGCAACAACGGAACAATGGAAAATATATGCTACTTACAAAAACCTGTCTATCGTCAAGAACCGTATCGGTCATATATTTCACTATCAAGGTTGTTTCGTCAGGTAATTCAAGAATTGTTGCAATAGTTCATGCCGCAATGTCATGTAGGAATCCGCATCAATATCATTTGTTATTGTATCTTTCTAGCTGGTTTGCCTGCAACTATAATGTCATCTTCTAGTCCAACAACGGTCAAATGCTCAAGCCGCAGCGCCAGTCCCAAAGCACAAACTACAGCCTTTCCAACTACAAATAGAATCACAACACCAAGCAAACCCGTATATAATCTAACAAATACTAATCCAATGACAACTAAATCTTCTAATTTTTCACTTAACCCTTTTTACTTCTCTTTAAGCAACAATAAAAAATTCTACTCACAAAGTACAACATCAGCTATCGTCCTGTCGGTCAATTCTGAAAGGAAAATGCAATACAATGTGACAGAAAAGCCTTCTCGCCTCATACTAACAGTCGTTCACAATGGCAACAACACAAAACTTGTAGCTTGTCGAAGTTCATTTCTCATAAAGTCAAACGTCCAACAATCAGACAGTGAAATGTATGAAGTCATTGCACAAAACGAAAAGACAAAGAAACGATTCTACTTTATTCTTCAAGTTCCTGTAACCAGCGATGTCCAATTACATGTACACACGACTAATATAGTAACTACAACATTGAATGCAAACACGATTCAATCCATTGACATTTCACAAGGTGGAGGTCTGTGCATTTCAAGAGTTTTATTATGCAATAAAATAATTTCTGAACTTGTGTGACTGTTTTAGAAACATTACTATTCACAGCAGCCATTATTATCTGTTGCGTTTCCAGCTATATCTTTGTTGTTCAAACAGTATTTTTGGCTACAACCATCGAAGACGTCTAAACGTATTGATTCACAGAGTTCCATGTTTGTCTCGAAAAGAACAGAAAGGTATGGATATTTATATTTGCACAACATTTTTTATTAACATGTTTATTAGAAAACTTTACATTATTATTTTTACATAAACAGAACAAAGGCAAGAAACTTCAACCTATTCAAACGTTGAAAGCATCAAAACAAAATCGACTGAGAGGTAAGTGAAAACCAAATTTTATATAAATATATCGTAAAATATGGTAAAACAAGAGATAACTAAAGGAGTGCATGGCATAGACACGATATGAGTAGTGAGGAAACTTACTACATATAGCAATGGCGTATGCTAAAGAATGGATGATTCCACAACCGGTCAATTGATTTCATTGACATCCGTTGACATCCCTGGCTTTGTTGTCATTAAACAGAATTACCGCGTGCCAGACAAGAGAAGCTAAACCAAACACATAATTTCAGTTACAGCCGATGGATACTTCTGGTCCAATTAAGACATTTTAGTAACTGCCAAGTCTATTCAAAATCTGCAGACTTAAGTCTCTCCCCAACCCTCGCAGTCTACGTCCTTATAATTTAGACCTTTAAACACAAACATAATCCCAAACTCAAACAGTTTCAGCAAAAGCTTAACTCAACTCGTCTAGAATAGGCTCAAATACTCAATTTAGCACAAAATCTGTCGCCTGATATATTGCTAAGAATCATAATGCAAATATAATTTGTGAGTGCAAGCACAATAAATAACTTTAATACAACATTAACATGTAATTTAATTTGCTGTAGTGACAAATTAACATCTAATGCTTGTATGACTTTCTCTATTACAGACGGTCGTCAATTAAGTGGCAGACCACTGACAGAATCGATTTCAACTCGTTTCAATGCAGCCACCATTTATGAATGCGTTGAAGGAAAGCAAGCTCAGCACGACGTCACTATGTTAGAGTCGGTTGCTGCTAGATAATCGATCACTACAGTGCAAGATAATCCAGCGTATGAATCAGCAATGTAACTTGAAATCATAACTATTCTCTGTAGCTCGCAGACAATGAATAGACAAACGTGACTCAATGTCAACAATTTAACGTAATTCAAGTATTCGTTGCATAACTGTGAGGGAGGGTGCATGTGGCTGGATGGGAATATTTCAGTAGTAGTATCCCGCGGCTGCCGTCATCTTGAGAAATCGTAACGTAAACGTGCTTACCAATGTGCATGGACGGCAGATTACCAGCACCTTTCCTGATCGTATCGTATTGATCAATGTGGTTAATTAACTAAGGGGAAATACATTTTGAGTATGAATACATTATACATTATAAGATAGTTTTGGCACGAAAGCATAAACATAGTCATCCATGCAGTCGTAGATGTTGATAGCATGCATCAAGATCCTCGGTTATTCAAGTTTGCGCTTAAAGATGATAAATGGTCTCGTGTTTGGTTTACGGGGAATTACAAAGAGCAACAATCCAATTTCACATTTTAATGTTTAGACTTGGTAGCAAAGACTCTTGGTTCTTGAACGATCTGCGAGACTGGTTTCGTATTTTCAAAAGGAAATTGCTGTAAATACACCATTCTACAGTGTTAAACGATCACGCTGTGAGTATTTACTCTCAGAGTAAACCTGTATATTAAAACAGCCTGTGCCTCACAAGTTCTTCAACTCGAAAGGCACGGAATGACAAAATTGAACTTAAATTGGCAGCACAAAAAACGACAGACGGTTAAAAAACGTTAAAAATACACTGACCAAGATTTAGCCGCTATGTGTGCTCAACCAATTAAAATTAAATAAATGTAAAATAAGACAGCAAGAGAAGTTGATTACACTGGCATTACAAACAAGGAAACGCACAATTATGTTTTAATTGTGTTCTCTTATGCGACTTACTGTTGACAACAGCACACTGGTCAGTACATCAAACATGATATTTCTGTTATTACCAAAAAGAACGTTTACAATTAATGCGACGATTCTACTGTAATAACTAATCAATTTGAATGAAGTGACGTATCTATAAACTGCGTCTGATTAGATATTGAGTGAATGTGTCTGTATAAAGTATCATGTAATAGAGAATGCTGGATCTATACTACCAAACAATCGATAGCTATGCTACGTCAACTATATACCGTTTCTTCGAGCTTTCAAGAACATTGTAGAACAGTTGTCTGTAAAGCTATAGTGCTACAACGCCAAGATGTTACATTCATGTATACAAATAGAAGTTCTAGATGGTCGTAGTTGCGATTCGCCTACTCAAATTAGAAAAGATGTTAGAGGGATGTTTGGGTATTAGAGTATTGTAATAGATAATATAAAAAATAATATATATATATATATATATATATATATATATATATATATATACATGTTACATTGTATATTTATTGAGATAATTCAAACATACTCTGGTTCGTAATTCTAGTTAACTTCTGCGTAACACAAGCTTTAGTAAAATGTTTGCTAACAGCAATTTCATTGCAAACTTAATTAAGCAATCGCCCATTCGCACACAATAAACATTCACAAAAACCTCATAATATACTTACAAACCGACATAATGAATAAAGTTGCCATAAACTCTTAGTTTTAAACTCCAATTCTATTTTAATTAACCCAACCTTGACATAAAATACAAGCAACAAACTTATCTCGATGAGAGTGGAAACTGTGTGCCTATTTACGCGCTAAAACAAAAACCAGTATTGAAAATCGTAATTACTTTGATTTACGATAACAATAGCGACCGTGCCCATGTTCTGTACTTCGATTCCCGTATGCGGTACCCATGTCCCGTATCCAGTGTCATTTTGGTATCGTATGCAGTGTTATTCGATTCCGAATGTGGAAGGTACATCATAGAGCGTCTTTGAAAACGCAATCGACAGCAAGAGCGCAGTTTAAGTAAATTTTAAAAATTATTTGAACATTTTAATTTTCAATCGATCAACAGAGTAGTATCGTAATGACGCGCTCTAAAGTACGCTAAAGGCATGAGAACTATGTTGATTACTTGGCGTAACCATTACAATGCACCAGGATGTCTCGCTGGTTCTACTCTTAAAGTACGACTACGGTAGCTGCGGCGAATGATTTTTCAATAGTGAACACTTCGATATTGTGTGCAGTCGGAGTATTGATTTCAACAACCAGTTAGGTGAGGGTTGCTGCTAATTCGAAGAGTCAGCAAGTTTGCTAAAGAAATGAGCAGCTTGGCTTCACTATGTAATATCAATAAATGGACGCTGTTCATCATTTTCAGCGTCTCTTTGGCTCGAGAGCAAAAACCAAAAGTATATTGCAGTAAGAAAAATTGATTTACTAAGAGATCAATAGAAAGAGTGCGAGAATGGTCATTATAGTTAGTCGTAAACGTTGAGTATCACTTTCTTGATATTAGGCAAGAATGCAGTGATATTTCTTCGTGAAACAAAGCAATCATGTATCGCGTATACTCAATCAGACACACCTCCATGTCCAACCTTGTTCGCAACACATACTTTACTGTGCAGCCATATTTACATCCACTGGGCGACAACAACATTACTAGGTTTGCTGCAGATGACAGAGCAGATATGCTGATGAAGAACAGCAAACGCGAAGAAGACAATGAACCTACGAAATGAATTCGGAAACTCACTCGACAACGCCTCGGAGTCCTACCAGACGCGCAAAAGCATTCACATTAGACAAAACTTTTAGGGTAAACACTTGTATTCTTCATGTATATAAACATAACGCAAAATATTTTAAAATTAAATTGATAAGAGGTGCAGCAACGGTCAGGGTTTAGTGGCGTTTTAATCTTTAGATTATAAACTACAGCAGATACTTCGGCGATCTATCGTCCATATTACACTTACTTTGATATTCAAACAAGATATCATAACGTAAAATACGTTTTAAAAATTATTGACATTTTAGGACAGACCCCAAACCTATGTCGCTATTCATCAACGAAAAGTATGTATATATATATATTTAATTTTTTTAGACATTATTAAAAGAATCCATGTCATAGATAAACAAAGCTAAGGCCGTGTTTCCACTAGCTGCACCTTAAACTAGTTTAACTTAAATGGATTTAAAAACTAAACAAGTTCAAGAAAGCGACTGTTTCCACTAGTAACTTGCACATCCGGGATGTGCAAAGCAAACAGTCTAGGAACGCCTTATTTTGAAGTATTGCGCTGCTTTGTCGCCGAGTCAGAGCAACTGTTGGTTTCAATGATTCAGAATCTGCTAGTAGCAATTTGCATGACGATGACGAAGAACACCGTCTTGTCTCTCTCTCCGTAGCTACTGATTTCTTTCCCCTAGTTAACAACCCTTACATCTTTTAGGGCAATCCTATCCCAGCAAAATAGTCAATATCATCAAAACAACATTGTGGGAAGCCATCTAAACAAGCGCGCTACTGTCACTTGACAGTTAAACCTAAACCACTTTGCTAAACCTACTTTGAAGTGGGTTTAGGAAAGCGGTTTAGGTTTAATATAGAACTGGTTTAGTGCAGGTGGAAACAAGTGAATTCTTAAACCAGTTTAGCTTAAACCAATTGTTAAACCGGTTTAGGCACTAGTGGAAACGCGCCCTCACTTATCTACTATCAGTTTAGCATTGTGCTGCCAAAGCTTACATGACAACTGTCCGTGTAAATTACATAAAGTTCTACTAAAAGTCAATCCGTTGAACAAAGATGTTTTCTTCGCAATGGATTTCAGAACCTCCAGGCTGTGCATTGACCACACTCTATAAGTTTCAACTATTAGAGGATAGAAAATCCCCCTTGCAGCTGCAACGTTCTCATCGTGTCGAAGATCTTTCTCACATTTCCCAGCTTCAGCAGCCACACCTGCTTTACTTGCAGCGTTGATAATGTGAAAAGGGCCGAATGAATTCCAGACCGACACATCAAAATAGGCAGGTTTTCCCTGAGAGAAATCAGGGTGATAAACATCACTCGGTCTATCAAAGGACAGAGTCGAGCATCCTTGTTCACGACGTGTATCAGCATTTTCCTTCCAGAGACAGTGGTAGATAACATCACATACAGCATCATGACGTTTAATTCTCAACGGTCCGCAACCAAGGGCATGGTCGCCATGTTCATCAAGGACATGATTACATGTACATCTGTATGACGTGGGATGACGTGGAAATACAGCTATTCCTAGACGTAATCGCAAGGCAAAAACAAACTCCTGAGGGGACATGGCTAGGCCGAGACTGCGGTTAGGAATTGCCCTCAACCAAACCCCCGAGTGAGGAGTTATCACTGCTTTCAGTCGTGTTTGATCACGTAGGCTGAGACAGCTTTCTTCAATATTACATTTCGCGTTGTTATCCAAGATCTGATGGATATCATGTTGATTAGAGACTGGCATGTATGTATGTATATAGCGGTACAGCCACGGCTGATTCATCAGTTCTTTGCTACAGGAGATAGTTCGATATTGTGGCGCGACCAAGTTGATTTCAATTTACAGTTAACCATCTGTCAGATGAGTGTTGCAATCCTCATAATTACAGCAGTGATAAAGATGAGCAGCTTCGCTTCAACTACGCCATGTGAACGTCAGAAATGTTCTGCGGTACGAAGTTCAATTCCCTGAAAACGGATTGTGGTCTAGTAGACTAGCTAGGAAAGGGAATTTGAAGGATGTCTAGCTGTATGCGAAGTAAGTCTTGATCAAAATCATTGCCATATACTTCAATAACTTTCTGAATGTCTGCCTCAAAGTCTTTCCCCGATATAGCATTGAGCAATAGATTTTCAAGGGAGCAATAAACTTTGTAGCCCGGTTGGTCAAAACGGTTCTCGATTGAAGAAATGACCCGATCAAATGCAGCATAGTATATTATCCTGTAGTGTTCTTTTACTGTCAACAGAACATAACTCTCACCAGCACCTGATAGGTCAAATCGTGCAGGTAATCTCCTTTCCCGGGGTAGAGCTGGCTCGTCTACGTCTACAGTCTCACTGTGCTTGACCACTTTGTTCCAGAATTTGGTAAATGCTGAGTCAGTCCTGTGCTTCAGCATGGTGTCCAACGTCAGCTCGGCTGCAGCTTGACCATCTGCAGCTGAAATCTTCTTACTTTGCAGGACACAACTAAGGTTTTCTGCCATACCTAATACGCTCTCACCAAGCATGACTCCAAACAAGAAAGAAAACTTTTCCATTTGAGACCTGATTCCGTTAACTCTGGCAGACGTTTCCATGTCATGTTTAGCAAAGTCTGCAAATGTACTTAAGCTCTGTTGCAAGACTGAGTTGTTTTGCCTGACACTACTCAGAGACTTTGACCGTACAGTCCACCTAGTTGGACATAAGGTTCTGAAGCCAGGATCATTAGGTGCCAGTTCTTCCTTTAATCTCAGAAATTCGGCCTTGCGATTTGCTGAATATTTCAGTAATTTTGATAATTCAAATGTGGTGTCTACTGCATCTTTCACAATTTTCACCTCACGAACACTTTCTTGGCAGGCAAGGTTTAATGAGTGACCATATCAATGTGTGTATATGGCACGTCTTTCTAAACAAGATATTTGAGTTGCTACACCATTTCTTTGCCCTTTCATGACAGCTGCTCCATCATAGCACTGTCCCCGACAACGCTCTATTGAAAGATTCAGCCGTAACAGGACATCCTGAATGATTGCAACAAGTGAGTCTGCAGTCAGGCTTGCTGTGCTGTAAAGACCAACGAAATCTTCATGGACATCAAGCTTATCATCAACCCAGCAGAGAACGAAAACAACTTGCTCTGTGGTGCTGATATCTGTAGCTTCATCCACCATAATGGTGAACACTGATGATCTAATGTCAGATACAATGTCTCTCAGAACACGTTGACCCGTAACTCTTAACACCTCATTTTGCACATCTTTGGAAGTGTACTTATCTGTCTTCTTTTTTGTCCAAGTTGCCAGATTTGCATCTTCTTTGCTGAGAAGCTTGATGAGTTGGTTAAAATTACCGTCCAGTTCATACGAACCATCACCACGTAGTGGCAATCCTTGTCTTGCTAGAAACTGAACAACACCAAATATTTTCTTAAGTAACATTTAGTTTGTTAATTCAAGAAATATTTCACATTACAAGTATGTTTTATACATATCTATAAGAACAATCTAATTTTAGAATGTTTACCGTGAATACTACTACAGTATTTCCCGCCCAATTATCCGGTTGGGGCAACCAATTATCCGACTCAGTCAATCAATTATCCGGTTGGGGCAACCAATTATTCGCTTCAGACAACCAACTATCCGGTTAGGGCAACCAATTATTCGACTCAGCCAATCAATTATCCGATTGGGGCAACCAATTATCCGACTCATGGTTTAATTATGAGCAGTGTAGCTATATAGAAGCGCTGGTTAGAGGAATAATAGCGCGTACTGACGGATGTTGTCGCCGTACTGCTGCATCAGTAAACAGGGTAATTCTTGCTTCGCTATTAATTATTCGCGGAGGAAAAACCGTCAGTAATTAATTATCGCCCACCAGCGCGGATGACCACACAAAGACATGGCGCAGTTGCAGTTGTTGCAGCGATGGTCAGACTCTTGTCGCAGCAAGACGGCAACTTCTGCTAGATTTGTGTCCTGACGCACTGAAGGACTTAGCAGGTGCTCTAGGCCTCAACGCGCTCTCTAGCTAACATGTACTCACCGTAAAGCTGCACATGCAAGCAAAATTAGAGAGAATATGTACTGTAGCACTCAGAAGAATTAACAACCACGCTACTCAAACACACGTTGATAAAGTACATGTTACGTCTACAGTCTAGGTAGCTCTAAACTCTCCAGGTCGATCGCTAGGCGATTGTGAATTTCTTTCACTCAGAATTGGATGAGGGCGCGAATCTGAGAGTGTCGGTGGTGCAGTGGTCTTTTCTCTCAAGTCAATGAGATTGATATGCGAAAAGAAGAACAGCAGAGCTGTTCAGTTGCGGCGCGCTGCAGCTGGATCCTCACATTCACATGTGTAGTAGCTTATTTGTCATAGCGTTTCCCACGATGCTATCAATCTGCATCAGAGAGAGTTTTGACTAAGACCCAAAGCACTGAACAACTAACCAGCGATGCAAGGTGAGAGTTTCATTCTCGAAGTGTACAGCTTGCCAGAGGGACATCGGATAATTGGTTGCCCCAACCGGATAATTGATTGACTGAGTCGGATAATTGGTTGCCCCAACCGGATAATTGATTGACTGAGTCGGATAATTGGTTGCCCCAACCGAATAATTGGGCGAGAAATACTGTAGTACTGCACTAATAAGCATGTGCGCATGTACTCTAGATTATGTCGCAATCAAAATGATTTTCTCTAAATAATGAATGCAAGTTGTTTGCATTATTTGTTTAGATCAATCGAAATTGATACCCAGCAGGTAGCTGATGTAGCAAAACGGTCGATTTTTTACTGGTTTATTACATATTTCTTGCTTTTTACACCTTTGCTCTTACTCTGTAATCAGACAATGTTTGGATCAATTAAAATGAGTTATTTATTGTAGTCCAATTGTTGCATTAATTGTCCACGTTGACGACGATGTTGGTAAGAACTGAAACATCATGTTTGACATACTGACCATCGCGCTGTTATCAAACAATCAAACGCATTAGAGATTGCAATGTGCAATAGAATGTAATTGTGCTCTCACCTTGTATTGTTGTAGTGCCAGTTTAATCAACTTTTCCTACTGTCTTATCTTTCCATAATTTACTTTTATTTGGTTTAGCATACAAAGCGGCTAAGTCTTTGTCATTGTCTTTCTCGATATTTAGCTCACTGTTTGGTTTTGTTTCTGGCGTCATTTTTGTCCCAATTCGTCAAACTGTGCCTAATCGGATTCATGAACTTGGTAAGACGCTGCCTGCTTAAGTTTATCCCAAGATTCGTCTGAATAACTCCAATTCAATTTTTCTTGCTCTGCACGACTGTCTTGTGTGTCCTCAAGCGAAGGCAACGTACACACATACACACACACACACACACACACACACACACACACACACACACACACACACACACACACACAAAGACAGACAGACAGACAGACAGACAGACAGACAGACAGACAGACAGACAGACAGACACACACACACACACACACACACACACACATACACACACACACACACACACACACACACACACACACACAAAGACAGACAGACAGACAGACAGACAGACAGACAGACAGACAGACAGACAGACACACACACACACACACACACACACACACACATACACACACACACACACACACACACACACACACACACACACACACACACACATAGTGCCACTCACATTAGAAAAGATAAATCCTGACACATAAGATGAACTGTGACAAGACATTTTAGAATGATCGACGTGGAATCTTGCCGATAGACACGACTTGCTTTCTTTTTGTTGACAGAAGCATAAACAGCTCGCGTGCACCGCTATTTTCTTGCTCTATGAGTGGTGCGTTTGAGTTTGAGGATTTGGCGTTGAATGGGGTTACATCAAAATTTTGTGCCGCAGTTTCTGTAATGATGTCGGGTAACGTATTGATGGTGATGCCAACTTTGCTTGATTGGTCAATTGAATTTTCTGTCTTTAAGCTTTCTTCGGACTTTAGGTTAGAAAATGTACTCGTAGTCGCCTCTTCTTCGTCTTTGTCGACAATAGGGTGTGAAAATTTTTAACTCAGAGAAAACTAGACTTATTGATATTTACTAAATGGCACTTGCAACATGTTTTCATGACATTGTCATACTTATTGTTCTCATAGTTTGAGGTAGGCTGATGCCTGCCTGCTTCAATTTTTGTCATACATTTGCAAGTTTTTAAATATATGTTGCAGTGCTTAATTTTTCTTCCCACAACAACACAAACCACAGAACGCTTGTATTGAGCGATGGTGCTTGTACGATAGAAATACGGCAACAGTGAGAAGAAGAACAATAATAAAAGTAGAAATCAGAGCTACAACCCATGATCCCAAGCCTGCAATATTAGACTACTCTAAACTATAGAACGTACATTTTCCAAAAATGGTGTTGAGTAGTAACTACGCACCACCGTTTGTTTTGCAGGATCCTTGAACGCTTAGAAATGACGTGGCAGTTGTAGAGAGGATTGTTGTGATTTTGGTTCTAGAACTTGAAATGTAATGGGAATGTAGACTCTTGCTGTGGTATTTCCGAGTTTTGCAATTATCTGGTATGCCTCACTGTCTGATATTTGGATGTTCTTCATGATAAAGAATAGATATTGAACAAGAAATCGATTGGTTATCTTGCCATCATGACGAAATGTAATTGTCTGTCTTTCGTGGTGCCTCGTCACATTGTATTGCAATGTCAAAGTAGAATTAGCGGAAAATGTAACCGTCGACTTTCAGATATATAAAATCGTCCTTCGTAACTCAAAACAATTTGTAATGTTTCACTTGTTGAAGTCAAGTTTGTTTTTGTTTCTGGGTAAGTGTTTGTTGGTTTGTATGTGTGATACGTTGTGCTCGTGATAATTGGCCTCGTGATAGTTGGCCTCGTGATAGTTGGTTTCGTGATAGTTGGCGGTTTCGTAGAATTTTTTTATGATTAGTGCTTCTTACTGAGCGTTTCACCGTGGCTGACGTTATACTAGAAAGTGATGTTGCATTTGGTGGCACAACATCTAAATTTAATATAAATAGCTAACGATTTGCTACTGACATGTTGCATTACACATGAATACAAATTGATAACAAATTCTTTGCTATTACTTGTTTTGGCACTGGCAGAAAGAGAAAAATTTGGTGGACGAATCCAAGGTTTAACTGAAACAGTTGTATATACGCAGCAAATAATTTGCAGTCTCTTCTGTATGGATGTCATCTACAGACAAGCGTTTCGGTAGTAATATCTAAAGTCATCGATGGGACCGCGTTCTCATTTTATGAAATATTTCATTTACTATAGGCATATCTCTTTAATCTGTGTAGAAGGTAGGCTCAACGTGTAGCCGTCGATTGCTTGTGTTTGTCCTTCTCTTACCTGGACATTTTGATAAATTAAAGTAGTAACCAGGAGAATAGTTTGCGTTGACTATTTGTGCTGCAGAAAACAGACACACATGGTTATAATAACGTCGATTTTCTGCCACAAATATAAGTGTGTGTGTGTGTGTGTGTGTGTGTGTGTGTGTGTGTGTGTGTGTGTGTGTGTGTGTGTGTGTGTGTGTGTGTGTGTGTGTGTGTGTGTGTGTGTGTGTATGTGGCATGGCGGAGGTCACAGTGTAGGTGCTCGCTTTGTCTTTGCTACTTTGGCGTATTTTCGCTTGACTTTATGCAAACATCACTGTATCTACCTCTCTTTAATTAAACACCAGGAAATGTAAGGAAACGGCACACCCGGCGTCATGGTAGGGAATGCGGCAACATGTCTTTAGTTTGGAAACACACGCATGTCGCTCGTGATACTGTACCTGCCTCAAGAGCTTGCAACCTCGAAGTAGCGAAGAGAAAGCCACAGCTTTTTGGTACAAACCAGTTTGCGGAGGCTAGCTGTTGCATGGAGTACGCAGACAAAGCGTAACCGGAAAGGTCCCAAGTGTGGAATATTGGTTGCTGGAACGTACGCAGTCTTCTAGATAAATAGGCTGATTTGCGAACTGCAAGAAAACAAAGCCGATCCACCATTCTACGAAAAGCGAGGTTTCTGGTTCAAGAGTTGGAAAGATACAATTTTTCTGTAACAGGTACGTCAGAAACAAAATGGTTGGAAATGACATCTACAACCTTGGAAGTCGCACGATTGTACATGCAGTCCGTGAAGTACCAAATGTGAGTGAAAGTTGTAATAGAGAAGAAGGTGTTGGTATTGTCCTTGCGCATACTGGTCTAGATGCATGGAATTGAGGAGGAAAAAATACAAGCAATGGAGCTCTCGTGTTGTGTGTTTGCAGCTAGTTTTCTTTTTTGAAATCTCTCCTGGAAGGTGCCGGAAATGGAGCATCGTTTCAGTTTATGCACATACAGCAAACAGTTCCATTGAAGAAATCAATAAATTTTATTTATATGTGTTTGGCAGCAATCAATCAGTCCCCTGGAAAGGATCAGATTATCATATTAGGAGACTGAAATGCTAGAGTTGGGAAAAGGAAAAGCTGTGGTGTTCTGCAACATGTGATTGGTTGTGGTGGTATATGCCACAGGAATGATAGAGGTGAACAACTGCTGACTTTCTGTTAGGCAAATGGTTTCTCAGGAATTAACACTTGGTTCCAGAAATCACCAGAGAACCAAGTTACCTGGCAACATCCAGAACAAAACAATATCATTGTATAGACTATATATTCTTGTCCCAAGCAAACATCGAAGATTTTGTTGGGATGCTCATGCAATGCGAGGGGCCAACTGTTGGACTGATTATTACCTACTTCGAGCCAAATTTGCTTTGGACAACGACATTGGTCGAAAAAGAGAAAGCATATGATTACCAAACGCTTCAACGTGTCCAAGATTAGTGACTCTGCTGTTCAAAAATTCTGCTTTGAGATGGAGCGCATGATACAAACTACATGGAGTTCAACAGCCACCTTGGAGGATAAATGGTCTTGCCTGAGGTGTTCTCTATTGGAGTCAGCAAGGAAGGTCTTAGGCACAGACAAAAATAATGCACTGATTGGTTTTTTAGCGCTAGCAGTACCCTTCAACCTTTCGATCAACAATAGAAATGAGGCTTTGCCGAGGTGGTTGTCAACTAGAAAACAAGCTGAAAGAGATAGGTTCGTCTCGAATCGAAAGTTGGTTCAAAGAGAGGTACGATGCGCCAGAAATTCCAGGTACAGATTTCTAGGTATTCAAATATCACACAAGCCAAAAGATATGTGGGAATGTGTGAAGCATATGCAACATAATAAGTCAGGTCTTCTGCCACTACAGATCATCAAAATTTGGCAAAAAATAGTGCCATGTGTGAAACTGTTGAGGACAGACTAGTGAGGTGGACTGAACATTTCACTGGTGTGTTAAACGTTGAGACTACTTTTGCTCTGCCTCATGTAGAGAACCTGAAACAACAAGAGGAGGTCATTGACCTGACTCGCCTTCCCGACTTGGAAGAGCTAACGTCAGCCATTGAGATGCTAAAACCAAACAAAGCGGCTGGTACAATGGTATTTTACCTAAAATGGTAAAATGTCCTAGTCCAAATTTCAAGCAAGCATTTTTGACTTGGTGCATGATTTGCAGAAAGGAGGACGTGTGATGAAGAAACGGGCAGATGCAATCATAGCTCCCATTCCTAAAAAGGGTTCTCTCCAACACGATGACAATTGCAGAGGAATATGTCTTTTAGATGTTGTTGGTAAGACTGTCGCTGGAATTCTCAAGTTTCGCCTAGCTGTCTTTGCATAAACTTGTCTTTTAGAGTCACAACGCGGTTTTCGCAATGGAAGAGGCTGTGAAGACATGATCTCCTGCTTACGACAGGTAATGGGGAAAACAAGAGAGCACAACAGCAAAGGTTCTGCAGTATTTGTGGACATTAAAAGGGGTATGTCTCTGTACCTAGAGAGGCTCTCTATTCAGTTCTGAAGAAAGAAGGTATTCCATCATCACTGATTACAGTTGTTTGATCCTTTCATGACCAGATGTCAGCGGCAGTCATGTATGAGGGTAACCTTGGAGACGAAACTCAAGCACGAAATAGTCTAAGGCAGGGATGTGTTTTGGCACCAATTTTATTCAATATATACATTAACTGTGTCACGAGAGAGTGGAGAGAGAAAGTGAATGATACAGGCATTATTTTCAAGTATGACATGACCAAGTCTTTGGTTGGAGGATATAAAAAAGAAACGCTTCTGACGGGATGGCAATGGAATTGCAGTTTGTTAATGACTCAGCATTACTGACAGAAACAGGAGAGTGCAAAGGCTGCAATCCAAAACTTTGCCTCAATTGCTGCAAGCTATGGGTTGACGGTGAGTTATGAAAAGACAAAGTTGATGACCTATGGTCCCAAACTGTGTGTTGAAGATGCTGGGGATATTGATATAGGGATTCCCGGTCGCATTATGCAACACGTAAAACAGTTCAAATATCTTGGTTCCATCATATCAGATGATTTGAGCTTAGACCTGGGCATAACAGAAAGAATTGTTCAAGCAGGAAAGTGCTTGGGAGCACTAAAAGGAGCTGTCTTTTAGTCTCCCCATGTAACATCTGAAACAAAATGTGCTGTTCCAGTCAACTGTCTTATCAATTCTAATGTTTGGATCATCTTCCTGGGCCGTGACTAGAAGAGATATCACAAGGCTTGTCTCATTTACAAGTCAATTTTAACGTTTCATGTTGGGTATAGACAAGTTCAAACAACAATCGGAACGAATCACATCAAACGAAATCAGGCACAAGCTTGCCATTATTGAAACTGCAGAAGTCTCTTTGATGGCTAAGCGGGTTAGATGGCTTGGTCATCTAGAACGTATGGAAGATCATCGTCTGCCCAAGCAGATGCTTCATGCGTAGCTACCATCAACTCGTCCAACGCATGGGGTCAGATTAAGGTGGAAAGACAGGATTGTAAAAGACCTTACAATGGTTGGCCTAACAAGCACCTGGTCCCAGCTTACGCAGGACAGGCAGAAGTAGAAGAACGTCTGCGCTGGCAAAATTAACTCAATCGTCACTGCAAGAGTAAAATTGGAAAATGCCCAAAGTAGTCAAAAGGCTCTTGACAGAGCCGATCCCAGCAGATGTCAAGACCAGCAGACTCTGCTGTGCACTACCTGCAAGCGACTGTTTAAGTCAAAAACAAGAAAAAAGACACAATTGTAACAGAGTAAAAATCGGCTAAATCCACAGAAACGAGCAAAGGCCGAAATCAAGTGCAAAAGATCGGTCGTTTATTCACACAAGAGAGTGACAAGAAAAAACATAAATGTTATCAATGTATTTAGAGTTGTAACGTATTTACCAGATAGCGACTTTCTTTTTCCTCCGCTTTTTACGTTTTGCCATTATCTATGTGGATGGGCAATTGAAGGTTGAAGGTTGAAGGTTGAAGGTGTGACAGTCTCTTTGTGTTTTGTGATGTATGACATACATGACCCGTATATGATGTAACAACATTGTCATAGGACCGATACTTAGATTTTGGTTGTTTTGTTTACTGTTCTTTATGAGCAAATCGGTCTTGTTATCTGTAGCAAACTAGGTGATGTTGACGTGTTTTGGTCGATATCTGTCAGGCTGCAGAGTGACGGATTGGCCTGTCAAGAGATAGACATCAAGACTTGTTTGCTCGGGTCTGTACGGACCACCACCTGCTCACACAAATTAATTTTGTGTTATTTTATTACTCGTAAAACAAGACCGATGCTCTATGGCCCAACTGAAACTAGTCGAGTTTGTTCGAATGCATTTTATAGCCAACTTTTTCTAGACGGCGGCAGGAAAATAGTCCAATTTAATGTATATCAGGTTTCTCACCACACTGTAACGATTTTTATGACTTTTTGGTCTAGGGCCAAAATTATACCTTATTTGTATAATTTTTGCATTGCAATATTTGCAACAGATACTCGTGTGTGTGTGTGTGTGTGTGTGTGTGTGTGTGTGTGTGTGTGTGCGTGCGTTCGTGCGTCCGTGCGTGCGTGTGTGCTTGCGTTCGTGTGTGTGTATGTCGTCTTAGCTCAATTGGTTAGAGGGTTGTATTACGAGAATAGAAACATCAGTCCTTTTGGGTCTTGGGTTCCAGTCTAAGCACAGGCATAATTCCCTTTGGCAAAGAACTCACACGAAATTGCCTCTCTTGACTCAGGAGTGTATGTCTATCTGTTCATTGGCTGAGGGTAGACAAGACCGCTGGCTTAGCACTATAACATCCTGCAGCAGACGGGTACTTGTGGGTTTGGTGTCTAGTCCCAGAGCTGCGCTATAGTCAATGCTCTTGGATGACTCTGGCCAAGCTCCAGGTGGATAGTCAGGGCTAGCCCTAGGCCTCCTCGCAGCACATCAGAGCTATCTTTGCAACCGATCAGATGGTCAACGTCGAACGAAGTGAAGAGCTCAACATTTGTTTATGTGTGTGAGGGTGTGTGCGCGCGCGCGCAAGCTTGTGTGTGTAATGCTATAGCTCATTTGGTAAGAGAATCATCAAATAGAGTGTGCACATCTGGGATCTTCTAAGGTTGCAAGATAGTTCAAGTCACAGTGGTGGCGAGCTATGGCCCTTGGGCAAGAAACTCACACAAAGTTCTCTTTCTCAACTCAATCTAGGAGTACCTGTGGTTTGCTTGTGGTCATGAATGCCTTGATTGTAAACAAGAAATCGTTTACAGTCTTTGGATTCAGTTGATAGCACATATTGTATTACAAGAAACGCAGGAGTTAATATCCAGAAATAGATCTCCATTATGCTAAGAAATTTATATCCAACACGTAGTCATCACTTTCTCCAAATTCATAATGTATTCATCATTCTCTAGTTATACCAAATCAGGTCTACTAATTGACTATAAATCTATTCTGACGTAGTTTAAATATACATCACTTAATTGAAGTTTGCAATAAAGTACCCGTTGTCACGTATCGACCGTTCGTTGTCACAGCTTTTTGTTGAGTGCAGAGAGGTCGAGTTCGACGTACTGAATACTGTGCTGTCGTCCACAACAAGACACATCAGAGAACACATTTCACATTAAAAATATACTATTTACCTTGCTTCGACTGTCAGCTTTTTCCGTTGCATCATATTTCTTTGGTTTTGGTTTCATCAGTTGCGCGTACAAAACAGTTGAGTCTTGGTCGGTGTCTTTTTCGGTACTTTGGCTGGGTTCTTGACTGGTGTCTTTTGCTGTGATTTGATCAGAGCGTTGACCGGTGTCTTGATGGCTGTCTTTCTTGGCGTCTTCCTTTGTTTGTAAATCTTGCTTTTCCAACTTTTTGGAATCATCTTTCTCAGATTTCTCTTTTTTAGATTTATAGAGACCAAAAGGGACTGGACGTTGAGGTTTATTTTGAGTGCCATCGATGGGGCTTGTATTGGAGTTTGTGTCTTTGACACGAATTTCTTCTGGTGCTTTTTCGGTTGTAGGAGGAGTATTCACTTTCGGAGAGGGAGGGATGCATATGGGCACGTAGGCTGAACTGTGAGGCACCGCCACCGATGGAGTCGGCTTGATGTTTTCTTGAGGATCACGAACTGATTTCTTCTTGTTAACGCAAGCATAAATGGGCATTTCGTGGATTTCTTTATTCACTGTCTCGGTAGGTTGTACGTCTGCGTCGATTTTGTCGGATGTGGCGTCAATCGGTTTTTGAGCTGCAGCCTCTGTAATGATGTCTGGTAAAGTATGGCTTGTGTGCTCGAGTGTGTGTGATTGGTCGATTGGCGTTTCTGCGTACAAATGCTCCTCGGATGTACGTCTACGAAATGTACCCATAGTTATATCATCTTTTTCTACCTTGAAACTGAAGTGAAAGACAGAGCAATTAGTCGTGGTCAGAAATAGACTCTATTGTATAGGTGTCATGTATTACTCGTAGAATTTAGTATCGCAGTTATCGTGCCAGTGACTTGCAGTTTGGCGTCTACCTGCATCGATTAGAATAATCAGCAAATGGTCAGACGTGCTTTACAAACGGCTGGTTTTGATTTGCTTACGTTTTCTAATTTTGCGGCAACTTGAAAAACGGAATGTCAGCAATGTTTGACGGTGCTTGTAGGACAAGAAGACGATCACAATGAGGAGAATAAAAACAAATAGAGCAATTGTTACTATAACCCATGATTCTATAACAGTATCATGATCAAAGAAATTCATTTCTGGTAATGTATACTACGTGCAAATGCTCACCAACTGTTGACCTTGTCAACACTTGATTTCTAGTACTTGATTCTGTTGGTACTTTTGTTACCACAGAATCGTTGTCCGTAGACAGCGTGGCATTTGCAGTTTGTAAAACTTGAACAGTAACACGAGTTGTTATTGTCATTGGAGTACTCTTTGTTGGACTGTATACGGGTTTGGTTGGTGTTGTGATTCTATTTGTAGTTGGAAAGGCTTTAGTATGTGCTTTAAGACTGGTGCTGAGGCTTGAAAGTTGAGCCGTTGTTGGCCTAGGAGACGACATTATATTTGTAGGTAAACCATCTATGGAGATGCAATAACAAATGATATTGATACGGATTACTACATAAAAATGATGAAAAAGTTGATTGCAAAATAATTATCGAATTACCTGATGAGACAATCAAGAGAGCGAAATTTATAGTCGACACTGTTCTTGACGACAAACATGTTTTTAGAAGTAGCCTATAGTTTCCATTGTCGTTTTCTTGTATCCGATCTATTTGCAGGCAACCATTTTGATAGTAATAGCGGATTATTTTAACGGTTTTTATTTTGTTTCCTTCCATTTTGTAAAGCAGATGGTTCACTCTAGGAATATCCCTTTGAGCCATGCTTTTCGGCAGACTAAACTTGTAGCAACAAACTGGTCGCGTTTGTCCAATGTATAAGCTAGGCAATTCAACAGGGTCATCGAGATTGTAAACGCGTTCTGTAGTTAGATCAAGTTTATCAGCTGAAGGAATAGATACATACATGTTGTAAACACTTGCACACTGAATTGTAAGTAAAACTATTTCAAACCTGACAAACGTAGAGTAGCAGATTTACTGACGTATTTTATTGATTTCCCTTGTTGTTTGTAATGTACGACATACATAACCCTCATATGATGTAACTTCATTGTCATAGGACCGATTTTTAAGTTTTCTCCCAGTTGTTTGCTGTTACCCATCAGCAGGTCGGTTTTGTTATCTGCAGCCAACCAATTGATATTGCTGTTTGCCAGTGGGCGTAAGAATGGCTGTAGAGTGACGTATGCGTTGGACAGAAGGTAGACGTCGATGTGTGTCCGATTAATTACGTACGTACCAGCACCTGCACATACATTTACCATCATTGCGTTGTTTAGCAAAGAAATACTCTTGCTCGTTTAGTGACAAGAAAGTATACTTGTTGTGTAGTTACGTAAAAGTTACAGCCAAAGGCGCTTTACAAAGCCCCTCGATCGCATTCTGATTTGAACTTCTTACCACAGTACACGTACACAGCTGGCTTTTGCTCTCGAGCCATCGAAATGGTGAAGATGAGAAGGAACGTCCATCTATTTCTAGGCCATGGTAAAGCCGAGCAGCTCATTTCTAGTAAACGGGAGTGACTTGTCTAATTATCAGCGACGCAACACTCACCTGGCAGTCTAATTAGTTGAGATCAACTTGCTAGGGTTGCAATATCGAAGATAGCACTATCGAACTACATTGACAGGTTCGCTGCAACTTTCACTGTACCACTTTTAGAAGAGAAGAGAAGTATATTTTGCCAGCGAGACATTCTGACTAGAGATGTTTGCTTTTAGCGTGCGCTAGATTGCAATAGTACATTATTGTGTTGCTTCTTTGAACGCCCTATGGTAGACTTAAATTTTAGCATATGAAATGTGCATGTGCGATAGTAAAATTTCTGTGATTATAACATTTCTGTATCGCGTACGTCAAAAAAATTACTGTAAATCAACCAAATAGGGGTTCTTAACTACAAATGTTCGTAAACTGGCTCAAACTCTATTCGTAACAGATAGATGTTTGTAAACATTTTCCATGCGTCTTGAACACGTGCTCAGTCCACATTCGTGTAGATCGGCTGACATATTTAAACACTCCATTATTAATTAATTAGTCTCTGATTTCTTGGCTTACAGAAGTTAGGACACTACCCTGAGAATAAAGCTGTTTCCTGCCAACCAAGACAGTTATTCATCAGACAGTGTTGCATGTGCAGCCGCATGGATGTTTGGACTACAAAGTATGTATGGATATTTGGGTTACAACAAAAGTTAGTAAGCTATGTAAATTGTTTTCAATTTACGAAATTTACGAAATAAAATAGCTTATGAAAATTTATTGATTACATTATGGCTTCGTGATTTGGAGCTGCAACATTAATTGTCACACCGTAGATTGTGTGAGAACAGATCACTTCCGTTGCGGCAGATGGACCGACATTTGCAAGCTGACACTCTGTAACAAATATAAACGAGTCTGTATGAAAGCGTGTGCATTTTTCTCTGAAAATATACGAACCATGCCGCCTCGCAGATCGATCAAGAAGCAAGAGACTTTGCTACCAAGTCTGAACATAAAAATATGGAATTTATTGTAATTCCCAGTGTGATCTTTGAGACACGAGACCATTTATCATCTTCAAACGGAAGCTTTATCAACAGCTGAGCAGCTTAATTTATGCACGCTAGCAACACCGGCCACTGCATGGATGAATGTCTGTTTATGCTTTTGTTCAAAACTATATAATGTTTATTCTCACGAATGTCTCATCAATTTAACCAAATCGATCAAAACGATACGAACAGAGGTGTTGCTAATATGCCGTACATGCGCATTAGTAAGCATGTTAACGTTATATCATCATAAGATGACGGCAGCTGTGGTATAATACTACTCAGTAACTGTAGTAATCATTCAGTCATACAACAAATCTACTATATAAAGCTCAAATTGTCGTGTGTGTGTGTGTGTGTGTGTGTGTGTGTGTGTGTGTGTGTGTGTGTGTGTGTGTGTGTGTGTGTGTGTGCGTTCGCGTTTGGCGGCCACGTCTTTTGTCCGTTTGCAACCGAAATCGGCACGCACACTCGGCACGCACAGGGGAAGGTTTACGTAACAAAATTAATAATATTATGCACCGGGTCCCCTCGAGAGAGACCGACCCCGCGTAAAATTTCTCGATGACGCAAACGCTACACATTCCAGTTTATTCGAAAACACGCCCACACCAGTCCTGTGTAGACTGTATGCATCGTCGTCCTTCGCAAAGCTTCGAGCAATCGAATATCTCTTGCCGACGAAACGTAATTACTCTTCTAGCGCTTTCGTTTCTCTCCAAATTCTGATTGCATTTGCACCAAATCCAACCTACACGTTTCTTCAGCAAGCGCTACACGGGGAGTGTGTCGATTTCTATCGAAACAAGAGTGAAGAACAAGATTAGAATTCAGTCAGGTCATCCGGGACCTCGCAACAAAGATTGCACGTGACGTGTCCACAAACCTATCTTTAGTACAGTATCTTGCCCGTACGAAGGACGGGCCATGGATCCTTTTTATTAATAAGTTTCTGATTTCTTGGCTTGCAGAAGTCAATTCGTTGACAGGACGCTAGAGTCCCGGATCTAATCTTGGTCATTTCCTAATCTAATGTCAGACTTGCAAAGGCTTTTGTAGTCATTTTTGTTACTAAACATACCGCTCGGCTGCTCAGAAAGATTGTTTTTATGTGCGGTATCGCATACGGGAATTATTGTCTACCTACGATACCGCATACGGGACTTCAAATGGAAATGTGGCAGTTAGTCAACACAGCGTAGAAATACATGGTCGCTGAGATGTACGACATGGAATCTAAACCTACTTTATTGTCAACTAGTAAATAGTTATCAGAGCTTGAATTTACAATATTGTCGTCATTGAGACTAATTTGAGCGGAGCGCCATTGAAATGCCTCCCGCAACATTGGATGGCTCTACACTAGCAAGTCCTAGCTCCCAAACTAGTTTACTGCTGACAGATAGTAGCACCGAAGGCTAAATACTAAGGCTACAAACATACTTGCAAAATGGGCTTTGTTGTTGAAAGTAAGAAACCTGACATGTCAGCAGATGTGGTAACTTCGTTCAGAAGTCGCTGTCTAAATTCTACAAACGACTAACACTGTCTGTATATTTTGTTTCATTTGAAGCGCTAGACAACCAGCTATTGAACGAGGGCTTACTTATTAGAATTAAGCTGGGTTCTGCATAAGCAGTGGTCGGCTATTGAAATCAAACTGTAAGGAATTGCCTCGGATTACCCTACAGTATTGAGTAAAATGTCGATCTTGTCAGACAGTTTCATGCTTGATTAGCCTTGAAATTGTCTAAATTGGCTCTTTTGTGCTTTCTATAGCATTATCAGACAACTTTTTGCTATTTGTAGCCAGTCGTGACAATTCAACAGAAAACGGTGATGTGGATGACAAGTGCCCGGATCTAAAGCAGCAAAATAATGTGTAAGTTTGCCGGACTTTTTAGTTGTTCTGGAATTTGGACTAGACTACTTATGCGAGTGTGTCTAATTTTAAACGAGAAATCACCTCAACACTCTGGCACAGTAAGGCATTGATCCTTGCAAGTGCAGAAGTACTTAAATTTAATCTTTGTCAATTGTAGTACCATAGTGTACCTTATTTGTTTAATTTGTATTGCAATATTTGCAACAGGTGCTGTGCGCGCGCGCGCGCGCGCGCGCGTGTGTGTGTGTTTGTGTTTGTGTGTGTAGTAGTAGTGCTATAGCTCAGTTGGTAAGAGAGTCGTCCAATAGAGTGTGCACATACGGGACCTTGCTGGGTTGCAAGCCAGTTCAAGTCACAGTGATGGCGAGCTATGGCCCTTGGGCAAGAAACTCACACACAATTCCCTCTCTCGACTCGACTCAGGAGTACCTGTGGTTTGTGTGTGGTCATGAATGCCTTTATTGTAAACAAGAAGTCGTTTACAATCTTTGGTTTTTTAGTTAATAGCACCTATCGTATTACCTAGAACGCAGGAGTTAGTAACCAGAATTAGATCTCCATCATGCTAAGAAATTTACATCCAACACGTAGTCATCGCTTTCTTCAAATTCATACTGTATTCATCATTCTCTAGTTATACCAATCAGTTTTACTAATCCACTATAAATCTATTCTGGCGTAGTTTACATATACGTTACTCAATTGAAATTTGCAATAAAGTACCAGTTGTCACGTATCGACCATTCGTTGTCACAGCTTTTTGTTGAGTGCAGAGAGGTCGAGTTCGACGTACTGAATACTGTGCTGTCGTCCACAACAAGACACATCAGAGAACACATTTCACATTAAGAATATACTATTTACCTTGCTTCGACTGTCAGCTTTTTTCGTTGCATCATCTTTCTTTGGTTTTGGTTTCATCAGTTGCGCGTACAAAACAGCTGAGTCTTGGTCGGTGTCTTTTTCAGTAATTTGGCTGAGTTCTTGACTGGTGTCTTTTGCTGTGGTTTGATCAGAGCGTTGAGCGGTGTCTTGATGGCTGTCTTTCTTGGCGTCTTCTTTTGTTTGTAAATCTTGCTCTTTCAAATTTTTGGAATCATCTTTCTCAGATTTCTCTTTTTTAGATTTATAGAGATCAAAAGGAACTGGACGTTGAGGTTTGTTTTGAGTGCCGTCGATGGGG